>NW_019154101.1:36306121-36362221 GCF_002288905.1 Enhydra lutris kenyoni | reverse complement strand
TTCAGAAATCTTACTCTTCTTATGTGTAAAGCACAGATGCATACATACAAAAAACATAAACAGATACACAGTTTACCTGTGGTCTTAATTCAGAAATCTTACTCTTCTTATGTGTAAAGCACAGATGCATACATACAAAAAACATAAACAGATACACAGTTTACCTGTGGTCTTAAAATTTCACAAGCCCAGCAATTTCACACCTGGTATACATCCAAAATAATTGAAGGCAGTAACACAAACAGACATTTGTATACCGATGTTCATAGCAGCATTATTCACAATAACTAAAAGGTGGAAACAACTTAGGTGTCCACTTAGAGTCAATGGATACACAAAATTGGTCTATTCATACAATGAAATATTATTCAGCCATGAAGAGGAATGAAATTTTGATACATGCTACAAAATGGATGGACCTTGAAAACATTGTACTAAGTGAAATAAGCCAGACACAGAAAGACAAATATTGTATGATTCCACCTATATGAGATACTAGAATAGGCAAATTCATAGACAGGAAAGTCTAATAGAGGTTACCAGGGGCTGGGAGGAGTGGGGAATAGGGAGTTAAGGTATAATGAGCACCGAGTTTATGTCAGGAATAAGGAAAATGTTTTGGATAAAGATAGTGGTTATGGTTATATAACACTGTGAATGTATTTCATGACATTAAGTTGTACAATTATAAATGGTTAAAATGATAAAAATATTATATATATCTTACCACAATAAGACATTTTTGTAGGTTGGATATTAGGAGGAAAAATACCTAAAAAGTTTCCTTGGTGGGGGGCTTAGTAATGAAAGAAAGTGGAGAAATGTTGTCTTAGTGGGAAGAGATGGTCATTAGGTCCATCTGGGTCAGCTTGAATAACTGTCCAAACTAAAAGCCTTTTACCAAAAGAGGAAGGAGAACTAGTCAAGATTTTTCCTTCTTAAAAGGCTGAAAGATTTGTGAGAATCAGCAGAAATTAAATTGTTAGAACTACCCTGTGGGATTCTGATGCATCATATTCTGTTTGTCCATAAATTAGAGGCAGTTTTAGCTTCCTAATCTTTTCTTCACTGGTATAAGGAGTACTGTGTGCTCATCAAGTCGTTTATTAATTTCCACTGAGATAATAGGCAATTCTCCAAAAATGTAACACTGTAAAGCTATAATTGATTTTGCAAATCAATTTATAAAATTATAATCTGACTCACTGTAAAACTGTTTCCTCAATTAGGCAAATTAGGAGCCATTCGAATTATGAATGCTAATTGTGTTTTTTCTACCTGTTCCTGGCTTTCTACTTGTTTCTGGTAGAATGAAACTGTCACTAGCAGCTTTTGGTAAGGTGTCTAATGCAGGCCTCTGCTCCTCTGACGTTGTTTGTGATGCACTGTTAGTTTGTATGCAACCATCTCAAACTATTGACCAGATATAACAACCACAACCACATCCCCTTTATCTATAGATGACTCCTAAATTTACATCTTCAGTCTTGATCTCTTCCTGATCTCCAAAGTTCTATTCCCTGGTGCAAACTGCACATCTCCCATGGGAGGATGCATCTCCAACCCAACACTTCCATGATGACATCATCATCCTTGTATCCTAATTCCTGCATGACCGTCCCCAAGTCCCCCACATATAACATGCATCTCCCACATCTTTCCCTTCTCACATCAATGATTGCTACGTTACTGTAGTAGTAGCTTGGGACAGAATATGTGGAGTCATCTTTGACTTTCCTTTTCTTACAACTCACATCCAACCCACCCTTAGATCCCACTGGCTCTATTTTCCAAATATACCAAGACATCTATCTGTCATTGCCATCACTACTATCTGGGTTCAAGCCATCACCACCTCTCACTAGAACCCCTGCAAGAGCTTCCTGTGGCTTTGCATTTACATTTGCTATAGTCTAGTCAGTAGGCTATTCTCATTAGATCAGCCAGACTGATCTGGTCTAAATGGAAATCAGGATGTGCCACTATTTTGCTCAGAACTTTTGCTTCCCCTCTTGTTAGAGTAAGAGCCAGAGACCCCCAGTGGTTCTTCAAGGCCCTACATAGGCTTGCTGGGCACTCTACTTACTTTTCTTCTCCTCTTGCTCACCCACTCCAGCCACATTGACTCCTTGGCCTACCTTAAGAACACTGAGTGCTCTATATTTGTTCCCGTGTCTGGAACATTACTCCTTATCCCAATCTCCCCTATAGTATTCCCAGTGTTCCCTTGTGTCCTTCTGGATTTTGCTTAAAGGACATCTTCTCAATTAGTTCTTCCCAGGCCACTGCATCTAAAAGTTGCAACCTTTATCCTGAAACTTCCTATTCTCCATCCCTTTATTTTTCTCCCCAGCCAGTTAATATACTGTATTTATTTTTACTGATCTGTTTATTGTCTGTTCAACTAGCACAACTATTTTTTATCTGTTAGGTTTATAGCTAGATTCTGTGGCTCTTGGAGCAGTATCTGGCACACAGATTGTGCTCAACAATTGTTGAACTAAAAACTGAATAAAGAAATATAAAAAACAATAGCATCTGTTTATTAAGCCTTTACTGTATGACAGGCACTTCGCAAAAAACTTTAAAAAAATTAAAAAAAAAGTCTCAACCCTACCCTCCTCCCCAATCCCTATGTTCTTTTTTAAAAATTTCTTTTCAGTGTTCCAGAATTCATAGTTTATGCACCACACTCCGTGCTCCATGCAATACGTGGTCTCCATAATACCCACAACCAGGCTCACCTCCACCCCCTTCCCCTCCAAAATCATCAGTTTGTTTCTCAGAGTTCACAGTCTCCCATGGTTCATCTCCTCCTCCAAATTCCCCCAACTTACTTCTCCTCTTCATCTTCCAATGTCCTCCGTGTTATTCCTTATGCTCCATAAATAAGTGAAACCATATGATAATTGACTCTCTCTGCTTGACTTCACTCAGCATAATCTCTTCAAGTCCCTTCCATGTTGATACAAAAGTTGGGTATTCCTCTTTTCTGATGGAGCCATAATACTCCATAATATATATGGACCATATTTTCTTTATCCTGTGCTCTTTTCTGTAGAGAACTGGATAGTAAATATTCTCAGTTTTGTAGGCCATACACTCTCTGTCACAACTCTCAACTTTGCCATTTAGTGCAAAAGTAGCTATAGATAATAGGTAGACAAAAGAGTGTGGTTGTGTTCCAATAAAACAGTGGAATTGTAAAATTCTCAGGGCAGGGTGGTGGACAGCTACTCTGAGTATGGTGTTTTACTAGCATATGTAATCCCCTTCACTATTCAGCCACCCTATGAAGTATGATTATCACTATTTCACAGATAAAGGAGCTGAGACTGAACTAAAGAACTTGTCTAAAAAATAGAAAGCTGGAAAAGCAATGTACAACTGATTTCTTTTCTGCTGCATGGACTTGCTTCCCTAAGTGAAGAATTTAATAGAATCTCCAAAAACGGAGTGAAGCTTTTTTTTTTTTTTAAGTTTTCTTGACTATATCTCAGATATAGAAGTCCTGTTATGTATGTGGGTTTCACTGGATTGGTGTGAATGATGCACCCACTTGTCCTAACAAGTTGTGCTTTTACCATTTGTTTCTTTGATACAATCAGGGCTCAATTCCCTGCACAAAAATGACTCATAGCCTTGCTCATCTATCTGTGGAGAGTTCCCAGTTCTTGGTTGACTTCCATTTCTACCTTGTTAAAACCTTTCTGTCTTAGTGCCCGAATGGCTTATTCTTAAGGTAATGACACCAATTTTCATTATAGCCTAAAAAATGGATAATTCTGTGTGTGTGTGTGTGTGTGTGTGTGTGTGTGTGTGTGCATACACAAAAATATGCAGATATTCTAGTATCATATGACTTCTAGGATTGTCTATTATTAAATATACCTCCATTTTAGTTCAGTTGATGTGCAATTTAAAAATAATATTTATCAATGCCTCCTATCTAATTGCTACATGACACAGATTTTTTTTTTTATTTATTTATTTGTCAGAGAGAGAGAGAGGGAGAGAGAGCAAGCACAGGCAGACAGAATGGCAGGCAGAGGCAGAGGGAGAAGCAGGCTCCCTGACGAGCAAGGAGCCCGATGTGGGACTCGATCCCAGGACGCTGGGATCATGACCTGAGCCGAAGGCAGCTGCTTAACCAACTGAGCCACCCAGGCATCCCTGACACAGATTTTTAAAAAATATTTTATTTATCTATTTATCAGAGAGAGAGAGAGAGAGAGAGAGAGAGAGAGCGAGAGCACAAGAAGGGAGAGGTGCAGGCAGAGGGAGAGGCAGGATTCCCACTGAGTAGGGAGCCCAGTGTAGGACTTGACTCCAGGACCCTGAAATCATGGACCTGAGCTGAAGGCAGGTGCTTAACTGACTGAGCCACCGAGGTGTCTCTTGACACAGATATCTTTTATTAAAGCACAACCAAAAAGTTTCCATCAACTTCGTAAATACTGTTCTATATGTCTTCTCTTCAAAGGCAAACTTCTCCAGGGAATCTGTACTCATTGACTCTATATCTATACTTTGCAATCATTCCTCCCACAACAGTCTGGCTTCTAGTCTTGATACTCCACCAAAACAACGCAGCTCTTTGACGTCAATTTCTCCTGGTTTTCTTCCTACCACTTTGGCCACTCTTTTTGGTTCTCTTTTTAAGTTCACCCTCCACCACCCACCACTAAACGTTGGATTTCCTTAGAGTTTGGTTTTTAAGCTTTCTTCTCATATTGTGCATTCTCGGGTAATGAGTTCATTTATGTTCACTGGTTCATGTCTAAAACCTATACATGGAAATTTCACAAATCTACGTCTTAGTCCAGACCTCTCCTCTGTTTCAGAGAAATTTATAAAACAGTGCTCAATACACCTTAAACATACCTCAAAATCCATATATCTACAGCCGAAGTCATGCACTTCTCCCTCAAACCTGGTCCTCCTCTGATATTCCTTTATCCCTGTGAATGGTATTACTAGTCATTCAGTTTTGCAGCTCAAATCTGGGAGTCATCTTTGCTACTTTTCTCTCTTGCATCACATATATTTAGTGATTATCTTGTCCTGTCAAGGTTATCTCACACACCTCTCCAATGTTTTTTTCCCCATCTCCACCACCTTAATTTGTGTTATGATCATCTCTGTTTGGAGTAATGTAATAGTTTCTAGTTGTCCTGACATCTACTATTGTCTCCTTCTGATTCATCCTTGCAATTGCCAGAGTAATCTTTTCAAACCAGAAATCTAAACACATTATATCCCTGCTTCAAACATGTCAATGGCCTCTCATTCCTTTTTTGTTAAAAACCTAATTTTTTTTAAGTGACCCTGAGATCACAACCCTGAAATTAAGATCAAGAGTCTGGATGTTTAACCAACTAAGCCACCCAGGTGCCCCAAAGACCTACATTTTTAACAAAGTCTAGAGTGTTCATCATAGACTGGCATCTATCTGTTTCATACTCCCTCTCATACCTGGCTCTTACACTGACTTTCATTTGGTTCCTTGATTTTACCATATTTCTTCCCGCCATATAGATTTTTACATGTCCCTCTTTCTGCCTATGCTGTTAGCTCTCTATCCCTTAGACTCATTAGGTTATATTTCTCCTTTATATCTTAGCTCAACTATTATAACTTACCAGTCATCACTTAGGAAAATTTTCCTTGATCTACTAGGTTAGGTCAGATTTTCATAAACTCCTTATGGAGTCATGAATCTATTTTATAAGATCTTCTTTTATTAGCACTTAAATTTGAATGATATCTTTATTGGAATATGTTTCTTCCCATCTAGAGTACTAGAGTATCTAAATTCTGTGAGGTGAGGGACTGTTTTTACTTCTCCTTTAAAAAAAATTTTTTTAATTTTTTTTTTTTTAGAGCGAGAGGGCAAGGAGGGGCAGAGGGAGAGAGAGAATCTTAAGCAGGCTCCATGCTCAGTGTGACCCTGACGTGGGGCTTGATCTCACACCCTGAGATTGCAACCTGAGCCAAAATCAAGAGCCAGATGCTTAGCTAACTTTAACAAACTGAACCATCCAGATGCCCTTATTTTTACTTCACATTGTGTCACCAGCATTTAGTCTGTCTGCCATCTAGTAGAAGAATGAATGAATGAATGAATGAATGAGTAGCATTTAAGCTGTGATAGGAAGGATAAGTAAGAGGTGAACAAAAATGGGAGGCAAGAACTTTCTAGCCAAATGGAATAACATGTTCAAAGACCTGAAAATAAGGGAGAGCTCCCAGATATTCAAGAAGAAAACATTTTTGTTGAGATCAATGGAGAGATGGTATGAGGGAGCAAACAGACACCAAACTGTAGGTGGGTTTTTAAGCCATGGTAAGGATTATAGTCTGTATTCTTCTGTGGACAACAGAAAGTCTTTGAGAGGTTTCAGATAAAAGTGAAACAGATCAGTTGACCTGGAAACCCATTATATCAGAGTTGGTGGTAGCCAAGATTGGAATGATAGCACTGGGAGTGAAAATTAGTGGGTAGATTTAAGAAATATTTAGACTGACATCTATCAAATTGTGGGTCATAAGCAGTAGCATGCTGGAGATGGTCAAGAGAGCTGATTGTTGGATCTTTGGGATGTTTACAAGCTCTTCAGTTGGTAGCTTAACTTCACCCAGTAGAAAATATCAGAAAACTTTACATAAAATGATGATAAAAATTGTTTTATGAAACTTGTGTTTCACTTGTGGGGTGTGTGTGTGTGTGTGTGTGTGTGTGTATGTGTGCATGCACATGCATGCTGGCATGATGCAATAGATGTCTCTTTCACTGAAGGTAAAATACATTTAAAAGAAACTGATTTAGAAAATAGAATTAAGAGAACTTGGTGATTGACTGGATTTAGGCAGTGAGGGAACTGAGATGAGTTAAGATTGAATCATAGATTCCTGGCTTGATTAACTGGGTGGAGAGTGCTGCCATTTCCTGAGATAGGGAATGCCATAAGGGAGCCCGTTTGAGGGGATGATGAGTTCAGTTTGGACATGTTGAGTTTGAAGTGTCTGTAAGTGATCCAAGGGGAGATTTCCTGAAGGCAATTACATGGGTTTGGACTGTAGAGAAAGAACTGATGTAGCAATACAGATATAGGGTTCCTTGGCCAAAATACGGTGGTTGGAGCCATCAGAACAATTGAGATCACCCAGGTAGAGTATAAGAGCTGAGAGGTCCATGAGAGAGACCTAGAAAAGATCTATGGGGTAGTTTGAGGAGAATGAAGCTAAGAAGCAGACCAAAATAAATAAATAAATAAAAATGAGCTATTGATAAGAAAGGAAGACAGAGAAGTATAGTGTCTTGTAGGCAGGGGACAAGTGGGAAAAGAATAGACTAGACAACATCTAGTAGCACAGTATATTTGAGAAATGAGAATAATTAGAAAACTGACTTCCCTCCTACAACATAGAAGCAAGAAAATTTTCAGATTCTAAGTGGTATGTGTCTCCTTGAAATCTCTTTTGGATTTTGACAGGGTATACATGATAAATAGTGAGTAAAGAAAAATTGCCCTTGTTAAGCTCAGTAGCTCTTACGCCACCTAGCCAAATTTCATCCCATCACATAAATCATGAGTTGTGCTGATCACTGGAGCCCTTGAGGAGATGTAGGGAGGAAGACATATCATCTTCCCTTTTCTGCCTCTGTCACCCTTATTTATCCTGGATAGACATACATACTTACCTATCTTATCACTGATGATCTTTCAATTCTTAAGATTAGTTTATTTTTAAAAGGCTTTAAAAACTGCTTTGTTATTCACATTTAGTTAAGGAGCTAGGATATTCAACAGCTGGGCTACTACTCATAAGACGCATAGGACACAGACTCATGCAATAACAGCTAATGGCTAATGTTGAATTCTCAGTGACAGGCACTATACTGAAAGTTCTACATGAGAGACTCTTTGGGAAAGGTCTTATATTATTACCATTTTGCAGATGAGGACACTGAAGCCCTGAGAGGTTCAGTAAGTGAAGAAGCAGGGATACGCACCTCAGCAGTCTGGCTCTCAGCCTATGGTCTGACCTCCTCCAGAGCTCTGAAGAATAGAAAGCGATGGATGGGAACAGGGTTCTGGACAGATTTTAATGTGCTCAGAATAAAAAAGTGATCCAAGTATGAAATCTCTGTGTAGAATTTTTGTTTTTCCCCACTGACTATAAAAGTTATGGAAAATGTGTGAGATATAGAAATATTGCAAAATGTAAGATCAATCAGTTTTGGTGAAGTTTTAACATGAGAGTGAGTCTCTTATAAAACTCAAGGGTCAGATTTTGCAACTTCCTGAGAAGGAAGGAAAACCACTGCAAGGATGAAATAATAAACACTTCCTTCAGAAAAGGCATTGACTTACATCTTAAGAAAGAGTCACATCATATATGCATTTAGCCTACTACTACACTGCTTGGCAGGCAGAGAGCATGTACTCCAAGGTGGGGCAAGATAAGGGATGTGCACTGATCAGCTTCCTGACCAGTGGGTCTCTGTATGTCTTCCATGGTATTTCCAACCTGATGCTTTCGAAAGGCCAGTTTTAACTTTTGGTTCAAAATGCTGACTTTAGACGTGGCCCTCTTTTTAGATCTAATAATCTCAATTTAGGGCAATATAAAGGCACCTTAGACCATCTCCTGACTATTGATTGCAAGGAGACTGGTTCTTGCTACACTTTTGAGAATCTAGAATTCTGTTGGAGTTTTCTGGAGTTTGTGTACTCATTCATTTACTCAACAAACACTTCTTGAATCCTTTCTGTGTGCCAGTTGGAATAAGCAGCAGTAAGGATGCGATGGTGTGCCATTGAGGAGATCACGGTGCAGAAGGCTGCCAAGGTTCCCACTTTAATGGCTGTGGGCCCCAGGAATATGACAAAAGGTATCTGCCTAGGTGGGAACAGGGCTCTGGAAACAGGTCTCAAAAAGTTTTCTATGGTGATGTGTACAGTAATGTTAGAGAATTAGTGCATCAATTCATAGGCAAATATCACATGGAGGGATCCCATCTGAAGCAGTGTTAAAATATCCTCTAGCTCAGTTATAGAGATAATTTTAGAAGTTACAGATAAAATTACATAACTCTTCATTTACTGTGGATTTAATAGAGTATTCTTCAAGATAATCTTAGGGTATAATCATAATATACAATTTATCAGTGTCTTTCTAATTTTCTCATTGGAGTTAGCCCAAATTGACATCTGTTGGAGGTATCTAGACATGAGGCCAGCTTTATGTATGTGCACTTTATGCAGTCACATGTGGTCTCAGACTCAGAAGGACCCTACATTTGACTTAATACTCTGCTTCCTTATCTTAAAATTCCTAATCATTTTTGAATCAGGGGCTCCAAATTTTTATTTTGCACTGTGCCCCACAAATTATGGAGCTGGTGCTGTTGGGTAGCTTTGCCATTTATACTTTGGATCATCTTCCAGGTTATCCATATAGTAGTTAGGTCACCCTGAATATTATTTAACTTTAGAAGCCTCAAGTTTCTCTCTGCTAATGGAGTATAAAGAATACTGCCTATCTTAGAGATTGACTCAGAAGATAACATAAAGTTATTAGCAGAGTCAACTTCGGTTAGATAAAAAAACAAGCAAACAAAACAGACAAAATCTTCCCACTGCTTCTCCATATGCAGAAATACATATTTTTTCTCTACTCACATACACAAAGATATTTTCAAGGTTACAAGTCCCTCCACCCATCCCTGGGGAAAAAAATTGTGCATGCTTCCCAGAATGAATTCCTGTAATGAGGTAATGAAGAAATGTGTTTTCTTCCTGATTCTAAATCACAAACATCAGAGTAATTTATCCACACAGGCAGGCCAATAGTCTACTTCAGAATATTTTCTCCCAACACATTTCCTGGCACATATCTAAAAAGTGGTTTCAAATGATTTGCTTCTTTTGAATCCTGCTTTCTATAGCCTACCTGATCTTACAGTGATTATTTCCCCAGAGAGCTCAATTCAAATTTCCCTAGTAAAATTCATGACTGATTTTGCTTAACTTTAATCATTTGGACCTTCTTAAAGTATATGGATGCAAAACATCAAGTTGACACATTGAATGTTGTAGCAAACATATGTTCTTTCTAGAAAGAGGTGGGGAGTGTGGTCAGCAAGGGATTCTCATGACCTGAACAATCATCAAAGTTGGCTGTGGTAGTGGGAAATGCATGCGCTTAAACTGCTAGCTCTGGAAAGGAAGAGGAACACCTAAATCCCACATAGGAAAATCACAATTATCCATATTTCGTAGAAATGATCTCTAGTGTCTCTCTAGCACATTTTGTGCTTCTCCTTCTAGTAGATTCTTATTTTTAGGACTGTAGTGTTCTCGTTATCCCTGCCACGATTATATCTTCCTTGATCCTGCCATCTTTAACTACCAACCTCTCTCTCTTTCTAATTGCCAATCTCCTTAAATAAATAGAAAATTTCTAGACATTTCTTGAGCTCTTGCTTTGTGCCAGTGTCCAGTCTCAAATTGCAGTGAGGCCATGTCTATACTGTTTGTCACATCTGTCCTCTCTGTGCTTCTTCCATAACTGTTAAATGTTTCTTTTTTCATTCAATAAATATGAGCCAGTGTCTAGAATGTGTCAGGCACATAAATATTGCAGTATGTAAAGTAGATGTAGCCCTGCCCTTGTGACAAGATTTCCAGTATGACTGAAATACAGATACTGTAGTACATTATGCCCTTGCTAGTGCAAAGGAAGGGTGGGGGTGTCAGTTATTATTTTTCCAAGCTGAGTTGTAGTGTTCATTTTTCAACTTCATTTTAATTTTTATCAAAATTAAACCATCAGAAGCTCTAGAAAGTTTATATTAAAAGGCAAAAAGTCAATGCCATACCCAACTGAAGGTAGCCCTTAGTCTCCTTCAGATACCCTGTGCAGATTCCCCAGAGGAAGCCATATTCATCAATTTTAGTTGTTTCTTTATATTTTATATTTATATTTCTTAAAAATTGCCATATATTGCCAATATTCTTGATTTATCAACTTTATATAGTATCTTCTGATTCTTAACATGAAAGATATGGGTTCAGCCACTTCACAACCCCTCCCCTCCTTTTTTATCTTTTATCCATAAATTTTTTGATATTATATTTGGGTGGGCTAAATCAGTCCTTTGTATTTACTTTTCTTATGTTTTTGGTGTTGTATCCAAAAATTTTACCAAACCCAAATTCCTTGTTTTCTTCTGGAAGTTTATAGAACACTGAACTTGACAGTTAGGGTTATGATGCATTTTGAGTTAATTTTTGTGAAAGGTATAAGGTTTGTATCCAGATTGACTGTTTTTTTTTCATATGGACTTTCAATTGTTCCAGTACCATTTTTAAAAATTTTCCTTTATTCATTGAATTGCCTTTGCTCCTTTGTCAAACATCAGTAGACTATGTGGATCAATTTCTGGGCTCTCTATTCTGTTCTAATTATATCTATTCTTTTGGCAGGACCACATTGTCTTGATTACTGTAGCTTTATAGTAAGTCTTGATAGTAGTATCAGTTCTCCCATTTTTTTCTTTTCTTCAACACTGAGTTGTCTATTCTATGTCCTTTGCCTTTCAACATAAACTTTAGAATTGGTTTGTCAAGATCTACAAAATAACTTGCTGTGATTTTGATTGGACTTGTGTTGAATCTATAGATCAAGCTGATAAAAATTAGCATCTTAACAATATTGGGTTTCTCAATCCATGAATATAGATAGACTTGCTCTCCACTTACCTCTTATTTCTTTCATCAGAGTTTTATAGTTTTTGCATATAGATCTTGTACACGTTTGTTAGATTTATATCTAAGTATTTTATTTTTTTGGTGCTATTGTAAATTTTACTGTTTTCAATTCAGATACTCCCTGTAAATTGCTCATATATAAAAAATCAACTCATTTTTGTATATGAACCTTGTATCCAGTGACTAATTAGTTCCAGGAGGTTTGGGTTTTTTTTTTTTTTTTTTTTTTTTGGTTAGTTTTCTGGAATTGTCTGCATAGATAACCATGTGATCTGTGAACAAAGACAGTTTTATTCTTTCCTCTTAATTTGTATAAAAATTTTACTTTCCTTTCTTGTCTTATTGCACTGGTTAGAACTTTCCATATGATATTAGATAGAAATGGTGAGAGAAGACATCCTTGCCTTGTTCTCAGTCTTAAGGATAAAATATCCATTTTTTTTTTTTTTTTACCATTAAGTATGATGTTAGCTGTAGTTTTTCAAATAGATGTTCTTTACCAATTTGAGGAAGTTCTTCCTTACTCATACTTTGCTGAGTTTTCTTTTTTTTTGTTTTTTTAAGATTTTATTTGTTTATTTGAGAAAGAGCATGTGTGAGAGTAGAGAGGGGCTGAGGGAGAGGGAGAAGCAGCCTCCCTGGTGAGCAGGGAGCCTGACGCAGGGCTCAATCCCAGAATCCTGGGATTATGACTTGAGCCAAAGGTAGACATTTAATCCACTGAGCCACCAAAGAACCCCAAGTCTTCTTTCTAAAAAAAATCACGAATGGGGGGGTGCCTGGGTGGCTCATTGGGTTAAAGTCTCTGTCTTCAGCTCAGGTCATGATCCCAGGGTCCTAGGATCGAGCCCCGCATCAGGCTCTCTGCTCAGCAGGGAGCCTACTTCCTCTTCTCTCTCTCTGCCTGCCTCTCTGCCTACTTGTGATCTGTCTGTCAAATAAATAAAATCTTTAAAAAAATCATGAATGGGTGTTGGACTTTGTCAAATTACTTTTCTGCATCTATTAATATGGTCATATTATTTTTCTTCTTCAGCCTATTGATGGGATGATTATACTAATTGAAGTTTGAATGTTGACTGGCTTTGCATACCTTGAAAACATTCCACTTGGTCTTGGTGGATAATTTTTTTTTTAAGATTTTATTCATTTATTTGATAGAAGGCACAGTGAGAGAGGGAACACGAGCAGGGGGAGTGGGAGAGGGAGAAGCAGACTTCCTGCTGAGCAGGGAGCCCGATGCAGAGCTCGATCCCAGGACCTGGGATCATGACCTGAGCTGAAGGCAGACACTTAACAACTGAGCCACCCAGGCACCCCGATAATTTTGTAAATACATTGTTGGATTGTATATGCTAAAGTTTTGGGGGGGGCTGTTATTTTATATCTCATTTTCTTTTTTCTTTTTGAAATTTTTATTCAAATTCAATTTAGTTAATATAAAGTATATTATTAGTTTCAGGGATAGAATTTAGTGATTCATCAGTTACATATAATACCCAGTGCTCATTACATCAAGTGCCCTCTTTAATGCCCATTACCCAATTATGACACCCCCACTACCCACCTCCCTTCCAGCAACCATATTTGTTAACTATAGTTAAGAGTGTCTTATGGTTTTCCTCCCTCTTTGTTTTTTCTTATTTTACTTTTCCTTCCCTTCCCCTATATTCATCATTTTGTTTCTTAAATTCCACATATAAGTGAAATCATATGGTATTTGTCTTTCTCTGACTGACTTATTTCACTAAGCCTACTACCCTCTAGTTCCATCGATGTTATTGCAAATGGCAAGATTTCATTCTTTTTGATAGATGAGTAATAGTCCAGTGTGTGTGTGTGTGTGTGTGTATACACACACATGCATATACATACTACATCTTCTTTATTCATTCAACTGTCAATGAATATCTGGGCTCTTTCCATAGTTTGGCTATTGTGGACATTGTTGCTATATACATTGGGGTGCATGTGCCAATTTGAAGTGCTATTTTCGTATCCTTTGGATAAATACCTAGCAGTAGAATTGCTGGGTTGTAGGGTAGTTCTATTTTTAACTTTTTGCAAATCTCCACACTGTTTTCCAGAGTGGCTGCACCTCTTTGCATTCACACCAACAGTGTAAGAGAGATCTCTTTTCCCTACATCCTCACCAACATCTGTTGTTTCCTGAGTTGTTAATGTTTAGGCATTCTGACTGGTGTGAGGTGGTATCTCTTCTAGTTTTGATTTGTATTTCCCTGGTGCTGAGTGATGTTGAGCATTTTTTCATGTGTCTGTTAGCCATTGGCTTGTCTTCTTTGGGGAAATGTCTGTTCATGTCTTCTGCCCATTTTTTTTTTTTAAGATTATTTATTTATTTATTTGACAGAGATCACAAGTAGACAGAGAGGCAGGCAGAGAGGGAAAGGGGAAGCAGGCTCCCTGCTGAGCAGAGAGCCCGATGTGGGGATCCATCCCAGGACCCTGAGATCATGACCTGAGCCGAAGGCAGAGGCTTTAACCCACAGAGCCACCCAGGCGCCCCCTTCTGCCCATTTCTTGAATGGATTTTTTTGTTTTTTGGGTATTGAGTTTGACAAGTTCTTTATAGATTTGGGTACTAGCCCTTTATCTGATATGTCATTTGCAAATATCTTCTCCCATTCTGTAGGTTGCCTTTTAGTTTTGTTGATTGTTTCCTTTGCTGTGCAAAAGCTTTTCATTCTGATGAAATCTCAATAGTTCACTTTTACTTTTGTTTCTTTTGCCTCTGGAGATGTGTCTAGCAAGAAGTTGATGCAGCCGTGGCCAGAGGTTGCTGCCTTTGTTCTCCTCCTTTGTTCTCACATTTAGGTCTTTCATCCATTTTGAGTCTATTTTTGTTTATGGTTTAAGAAAGTGGTCCAGTTTCATTTGTCTGCATGTGGCTGTCTGATTTTCCCAACACCATTTGTTTAAGAAACTTTTTTCGTTTGGATATTCTTTCCTGCTTTTTCAAAGATTAGTTGACCAGAGAGTTGAGGGTCCATTTCTGGGTTCTCTGTTCTCTTCCATTGATCTATGGATCTATCTGTTTTTGTGCCAGTACCATACTGTTTTTTTTTTTTCCAAGATTTTATTTATTTATTTGACACAGAGAGAGAAAGAGTTCAAAAGTAGGCAGAGAGGCAGGCAGAGAGAGAGGGAGAAGCAGGCTCCCCGCTGAACAGAGAGCCCGATGCAGGGCTTGATCCCAGGACCCTGAGGTCATGACCTGAGCAGAAGGCAGAAGCTTTAACCCACTGAACCACCCAGGTGCCCCCAGTACCATACTGTCTTGATGATTACAGCTTTGTGATACAGCTTGAAGTCTGGAATTGTGATCCCTTCAGCTTTGGTTTTCCTTTTCAACATTCCTTTGGTATTTGGGGTCTTTTGTGGTTCCTTACAAATTTTAGAATTGTTTGTTCCAGCTCTGAAAAATGCTGGTGGTATTTTGATAGGGATTATTACATTGAATGTGTAGATTGCTTTAGTTGGCATACACATTTTGATGACACTTGTTCTTCCAACCCATGGACATGGAATATTTTTTCATTTCTTTGTGTCTTCCTCAATTTCTTTCATAAGAGTTCTATAGTTCTCAGAATACGGATCTTTTACCTCTTTGGTTAGGTTTATTCCTGGGTATCTTATGGTTTTTGGTGCAACTATAAATAGGATTGATTCCTTGATTTCTCTTTCTGCTGCTTCATTGTTAGTGTACAGAAATGCAACAGACTTCTATGCATTGATTTTATATCCTGCCACTTTGCTGAATTCCTATATGAGTTCTAGCAATTTTTTTTTTTTTTTTGTGGTCTTTTGGGTTTTCTATAGAGTATCATGTTGTCTGTGAAGAATGGAAGTTTGATTTCTTCTTTGACAATTTGAATGCTTTTTATCTCTTTTTGTTGTCTGATTGTTAAGGTTAGGACTTGCAGTACTATGTTGAACAACAGTGGTGAGAGTGGACAACCCCATCCTGTTCCTGACCTTATGAGAAAAGCTCTCAGTTTTTTCCCCTTGAAGATGGTATTTGCTGTGGGTCTTTCATCTATGGCTTTTATGACATTAAGGTGTATTCCCTTTATTCTTACATGGTGGAGGGTTTTTATCAAGAAAGATGCTGTATTGTGTCAAATGCTTTTGAGAAGATCATATGGTTCTTATCCTTCTTTTATTAATGTGTTGTATCAGTTGATTGATTTGTGGATGTTGAACCACCCCTGCAACCCAGGAATAAATCCCATGTTGTGGTGAATAGTCCTTTTAAAGTACTGTTGGCTCCTATTAGCTAGCAACTTGGTGAGATTTTTGCTTCCAGGTTTATTAGGGATATTGGTCTGTAATTCTCTTTTTTAGTGGGATCTTTGTCTGGTTTTAGGATCAAAACCCAAATGTTTTTGCTGACCTCGTAGAATGAGTTTGGAAGTTTTCCTTCTTTCCTTTTTTTTTTTGGAACAGTTTCAGAAGAATAGGTATTCATTCTTCTTTAAATGTTTGGTAGGATTCTCCCGGGAAGACATCTGACCTTGGATTCTTGTTTGTTGGGAAATTTTTGATTACTGATTCTATTTCTTTGCTGGTTATGGGTCTATTCAGGTTTTCTATTTCTTTCTGTTTCAGCTTTGGTAGTTTATATGTTTCAAGGGATTTATCCATTTTTTCTACATTGCCTAATTTGTTGGCATTTAATCACCCATAATATTCTCTTATAATTATTTGTATTTCTGTGGTGTTGGTTGTGATCTCTCCTCTTTCATTCATCATTTTATTTATTTGGGTCCTTTCTCTTTTCTTTTTGATAAGTATGACTAGGGCTTTATCAATTTTATTAATTCTTTCAAAGAACCAGTTCCTAGTGATCTCTTCTTCCTTTTTTTTTATTAATTTCTATAACATTGATTTCTGCTCTAATCTTTATTATTTCTCTTCTCCTGCTGCATTTAGGCTTTGTTTGCTGTTATTTTTCTAGCTCTTTTAGATATAAGGTAAAGTTGTGTATCTGGGGCTTTTATTGTTTCTTGAGGAAGGCCTGCATTGCTATACACTTCCCTTTTAGGACCTACGTTTGCTGCATCCCAAAGATTTTTGAACTGTTGGGTTTTCATTTTCATTTGCTTCCATGTATTTTAAAATTCTTCTTTAATTTCCTGATTGACTCATTCATTCTTTAGTAGGATATTGTTTAACCTCCATGTATTTGTGGTCCTTCCAAATTTTTCCTTGTGGTTGACTTTGAGTTTCATAGAATTGTGGTCTGAAAATATGCATGGTATGATCGTAATCTTTTTGTACCAGTTGAGTCTTGATTTGTGAAGCACTATATGATCTACATGTGGAGAGTATTCTTTGTGCACTCTAAAAGAATGTGTATTCTGTTACTTTTGGATGAAATTCTCTGGATATATCTGTTCAGTCCATCTGGTCCAGTGTGTCATTGAAAGACTTTGTTTCTTTGATCTTCTACTTATATGGTCTGTCCTTTGCTGTGAGTGTGGTGTTAAAATCTCCTACTATTATTGTATTATAACTAATAATTTCTTTAATTTTATTATTAATTGATTTATAAATTTTGCTGCTCCCAAATTAGGGACATAAATATTTACAATTATTAGATCTTCTTGTTGAGTACACCCCTTTATTATGATATGATGTCCTTCCTCATCTCTTATTACAGTCTTTGGTTTAAAATCTAGTTTGTATGATATAATGATGGCTACTCCAGCTTTCTTTTGATGTCCATTAGCATGATAAATGGTTCTCCACACCCTCACTTTCAATCTGAAGGTGTCTTTGGGTCTAAAATGAATCTCTTGTAAGCAGTGTATTGATGGGTCTTCTTCTTCTTCTTCTTCTTTTTTTAATCCATTCTGATATCCTATATATTTTGATTGGTGGCATTTAGTACATTTATCTTCAGAGTAATTATTGAAATATATGAATTTAATGCCACTGTATTACTTGTAAAGTTGCTGTTCCTGTAGATATTCTCTGTTCTTTGTTACTTTTAGTCTCTCTCTCTGCTCAAATGGTTCTCTTTAATATTTCTTGCAGAGCTGTTTTAGTGTTCATGAATTCCTTTAGTTTTTGTTTGTTTTGAAAACTCTTTATCTCTCTTTCTATTCTGAAGGAGAGCTTGGCTAGATAAAGCTTTCTTGGCTGCATACTTCTTTCCATTTAGCATGTTGAATATATCATGCCAGTCGTTTTTGGCCTGCCAGGTCTCTGTGGACAGGTCTGCTGCCAGTCTTATGTGTATACCCTTATAGGTTAAGGACCTCTTGTCCCAAGTGGCTTTCAGGATTTTCTCTTTATCTTATTATAGTGAATATTTATAAATTCACTATAATATGCTGAGGCGTTGATCTCTTCTTATTGATTTTGAGGAGAGTTCTCTATACCTCTTGAACTTGAATGCCTGTTTCCTTCCTCAGATTAGGGAAGTTCTCAGCTATAATTTGTTCAAATAAGCCTTATTCCCCCTTTTCCTATTCTTCTGGGACTCCTATAATACAGATATTATTTTGCTTTATGGGATTCCTGCGTTCTCTAAATCTACCTTCATGGTCTAATAGTTTTCTTTCATTCTTTTCAGCTTAATTATTTTCCAGAATTTTATCTTCTATATCATTTAGTCACTCTTCTGTTTTGTTCATCCTTGTTTTTATGGCCTCCCCTTGGGACTGCATCTTGGTTATAGCATTTTAAATTTCAGCCTGACCAGATTTTAGTTCTTTTATCTCCATAGTAAGGGATTCTCTAGTGTCTTCTATATTTTTTTCAAGCCCAGCTAGTATTTTTATAATCATTGTTTTAAATTATAGTCCAGACATCTGACTTATGTCCATAATGATTAAATCCCTGGCTGTGAGCACTATCTTCTGTTCTTTATTTTAGGGTGAATTTTTCCACCTTGTTATTTTGTCCAGAAAAGAAAGGAAGAAAGAAAAAGAAAACAACAACCACCACCACAACAGAAACTTTAGAAAGTGTTTCTGGTATATGCTGCATACACTCTGTTATTGAGTTTTGGCTACTTTTCCCCACTGGTCTGTTCTCTACAGTACCTCTTTGCTTACAGTAGGGAGTATCTGGACCTTTAGCTAGGTGTGCTTTTTGACTTTTTGTTAAGATAAGCCTGGAGAAGGGGGGGAAAAAAAGCCTGATCCAAGACAAGAGAAATGGAAAAGGAATAAAAATGCAAACATACAAACAAAAAACTAGAAGTTTGACTCTAAAGAATAAGAAAGAAGGAAAAAAGAGTAAGGAAAGAAGAAAAGGGGAAAAAAAGATGTTTGATCTGAAAAATAAAAGGAAACCAACCAACCTACCAACAACGAACAAAGAATTATAAGCCTGACACCAAAAAAGAAAAAAAAAAAAAAAGATAGAAAAGAAAAATAAATTAAATAAATTAAAAAAATAAAAAATAAGAAATAGGAAAAATTTATTAAATTTAAAAAATTTAAAAAGTTAAGAAAATTTATTAAATTTAAAAAATTTAAAAAGTTAAGAAAGAAAGAAAGAAAGAAAGAAAGAAAGAAGCCTGGTCCCATTTCCACCAGAAGCTGATATTTTAGAACAATCTTTAACTTGGTACATGTGGGGGCCATTGTTGGTCTTCTGAAGGAGAGGCCTGCTGGGTTGGCTCACAATTTGACTTGTCCTTCCAGCTGCAGGGGGCACAAGATTTAGTGTAGGGGATTCTAGACTCCACTGTGTCTCTCTCTGAAGTCTGACTCTGCTAGTGGGTATTGTAGGGTGTGGTGGTGGAGGAGGAAGATGGTACACCTGGCCTCTCATCCTGGGGAAAGGAACACCTGGCTACCACTGTTTGGAGGCCCCCACAGAAAAGGGAACTGAATCCCAGGATTTTGTTATTTCCCTGCCCTTAACCTGTCTGTGCCCAGGCCATCCACATGCTCAGCACCACAGATCTCCTGTATTTTATCTCCACCCAGAGGAGAGACTTGTGGTGCACCCAGCACCACCTTGTCCCAGAAAAGCAGTCACACAGTGTGTGTACAGAGGCTAGAGTTTATTGTGAAGTGCAGAAAAACTGCAACCAGGTTATCTGCCATCTGCATGAGATTATTCCCTACTCCAGTCTGTCCCAGAAAATCAGTTGCACAGAAGCTTGAATCTATTGTGGCAGACAGTAAAAACAGGGGCCAGGTTATCTGCAGTTTACATGTGTCTCTGCTCTCTACTCAGATTTGTCCCAGAAAAACAGCTACTAGGCATGCCCACAGTGGTTTAGGTCTAATGTGGCTCATAGCAAAAAGCTGCTACAAGGTTATCTGCCCTCTGTGCACACCTTTCTCCCTGCTGTTGAGCACCCTACCCACTGTGCTCACTCTTGCTTTTTCCCTGTCTATGACTTTGCTCCATGAAAAGGGTTCCCCCCTCTTCATAGTTCTACGGTTTTCCTCTCCCACAATTCATGGCTCCAAACCTTGCATCTGCCACGTTCTCTCCCTCCAACTTAATCCTTAGCTTGTATTCCTAGTCGTTCAAAATAGTTGGATGCTGATCTGTGTTCAAAGGACAAGGCAAGCTCAGGGTCCTACTATTAACCCACCATTTAACTCCTCCCTGTTTTACTAATATTTTTGAGGATTTTTGCATCTATGTTCATGAGAGATGCATGTCTGTAGGTTTCCTTTCTTGTAATGACTTTCTCTAGTTTTGATATTATGGTAATGTTGGCTTCATAGAATCAGTTAGGAGGTGTTCCCTCTGCTACTATATTCTGAAAAATATTGTGGAGACTTGGTATCATTTCTTCCTTAAATGTTTGGTAGAATTCTCCAGTGAAACCATATGGGCCTGGTGCTTTCTGTTTTGGAAGGTTACTTATAATTGATTCAATTTCTCTAGTAGATATAGGCCTACTCATATGATCTATTTTTCCTTGAGTGAGTTTTGGTAGATGGGTCCATTTCATCTAGATTATCAAATTTGTGGGCATGGAGTTGTTCTCAATTTTCCTTAATTATTCACTTAATGTCTATGGGATTAGCAGTGAGACTCTTCTTCAATTTCTATTAGTAATTTGTGTCTTCTCTGTTCTTTTCTTGGTTAGCCTGGCTAGAGCTTAATCAATTTTACTGATCTTTTCAAAGAATTAACTTTTGGTTTTATTTCCTGTGTTCGATTTCATTCATTTCTGCTCTAATTTGTATTATTTCCTTTCTTCTGTTTGCTTTTAATTAAATTGCTCTCTTTTCTTTAGCCTCCTAAAGTGGAAACTTAGATGATTGGCTTTAGATCTATTTCTTTTCTAATATATGTATCTAATGTTCTAAATTATCCTCTAAGCACGGCTTTCTCTGAATCCTCCAAATTTTGATAATTTGAATTTTCATTTTTTTTTTAGTTCACAATATTTTAAATTTCTTTTGACACTTATTCTTTGGCAATGTGTTATTTGTTAGTGTGTTACTTAATCTCCAAATATTTTGAGATTTTCTAGCTATCTGTTCCTGATTTGTAGTTTATTTAGTATTATTTAGTATTTATTTTTATTTTTTTTAAAGAGAGAGAAAATCTTAAGCAGGCTCCACACCCAGTGCAGAACATGACTGGGGGCTTGATCTCACCACCCTGAGATCATGATCTGAGCTGAAATCAAGAGTCAGCTTCCCAACCAACTGAACCACCCAGGTGCCCCTTGATTTGTAGTTTAATTCCATAGTAGCCTGTGAACATACTTTGCATGATTTCTGTTTTTTTAAATTTGTTGAGGTGTGTTTTATGGTCCAGAGTATGATTTGTCTTGGTAGAATGAGAATGCATACTCTGCTCTTGTTGAATACAATATCCTATATATGTCAATTAAATCAAGCTGATAGATGGTACTGTTCAGGTCAACTATATCGTTGCAATTTTTTTGCCTACAAGAGTTGTTGAAGTCTCCAACTATAGTTAATAGAGGATTTATATGTTTTCTTGCAATTCTATCAGTTTTTGTCTCCCATATTTTAAAATTCTGTTGTTAGATGTATACACATTAAAGATTATTATATCTTCTTGGGGGAATTAATCCCTTTATCATGTAATGCTTCTCTTTATCCATGATAATTTTGTTTGTTATGAAGAGTACTTTGCCTGACATAAATATAGCTATACCATCTTTATTTTTATTAACATTAGCATGTTATATATTTCTCTATCCCATTAAGTTTAGCCTATCTATGCCTTTACATTTCAAGTAGGTTTCTAGTAGGTAACACATATTTGGTATTGTTATTTTATCTACTGCAACACTTTTTGTCTTTTGATTGCTATATTTAGATCATTCACATTTAAAATAACTATTAAGGGGTACTTATGTGGCTCATTTAGTTAAGCTTCTGCCTTCAGCTCAGGTCATGATCCCGGAAGTCCTGGGATTGAGTCCCACATCGGGGCCCCTGTTCAGCAGGGAGTCTTTTTCTCCCTCTGCCCCTCACCAACCTTATTTTCTCTCTCTCTCTCACTCTCATGGTCTCGCTCTCAAATAAATAAAATCTTAAAAAAATATAAAAAATTGATACAGTTGGAACAGTAACTACCCTGTTTGTGTTTTCTATTCATTGTGCTTATTTCTTCTTTTCTTCCCCCTCTTTTCTGTTTTCTCTGCTTTAATTTTATATGCTTCCATTTTCTATTTCTTCTCTCTTAGAATGAGAATTATGCCTCTTTTCTTGCAGTTTTTTTTTTTCTAGTGTTTCCCTGGAGTTGCAATACAAATTTAAAACTAATCTAAATCAGCTTGCAAATATTGATTCATAGATAGTGCAGATACGAAGAAATAAGGTATTATCAATTTCTCCCTTCCATACCTTATGACTTTATTGTTACTCATTTCACTTATCCACATACAGTAATCACCCAATATATTATTACTATTGTAACTGTGAACAGTACTTCTCTAATAGATCAATAAAGAATAAGAAGAATGAAATATTTTATTTTGCCTTTACTTATTCCTCTTTCCGCTTCTCCTTTCTTTATGTAGATCTAAGTTTCTGACCTATATGATTTTCTTTCTCTCTTAAGAACATGTTTTAACATTTCTAGGGCAGTTCTGTGGGCAATGAATTCTCTCAGTTTTTGCTCACCTCAGAAAAATCTTTATCTATCCTTCACTTTGTTTTTATTTTTATTTTTTTTTTAAAGTAAACTCTATGGCCAACGTGGGGCTTGAACACAACCCTGAGATCAAGAGTCACATGTTCCATGTATAGTGCCAGCCAGGCACCCCTTCTTCAATTTATAGAATAATTTTGCTGGATGTCGAATTCTAGGTTTTTTTTTTTTCCTTTCAACTCTTTAAACATCTCACCCCACTCCCTTTTTGCTTGCAGTGATTTCTGATGATAAGTATGCCATAAATCCTATCCTCATTGTTTTATAAGTAAAAGGTGTCCTCCTCCACTCTTGCAACCCTTTCCCTCTTAATCCTAGGTCCTTTCCATTTCTGCATCACCGGCCAAATTTCTATCTATTTCCCTATTAACTCCTGTTCTCCATCTCATTGGCGTTTTCTTTTTAAAGTATTTTGAGGGGCACCTGGGTGGCTCAGTGGGTTAAAGCCTCTGCCTTCGGCTCAGGTTATGATCCCGGCATCCTGGGATCGAGCCCCACATCGGGCTCTCTGCTCGCGGCGAGTCTGCTTCCTCCTCCTTCTCTCTCTCTCTCTCTCTCTCTGCCTGCCTCTCTGTCTACTTGTGATCTCTGTCAAATAAATAAATAAAATCTTTTAAAAAAAAGTATTTTGAAATGTATTTAATATATGGTAGAAATTTTACACACCTACATACATGTTATACCTACTTACTTAGGTCATTTATAATGAAGGCTAAAACAACTTGGGAAAGCCATACAATGCCCTATGGAAATCTCACAAATTAAAGTAGCTAAAACTGAAGTACTAAAATCCTACCAGTTCATAAATGTTTTCAGATCTCCTAGCCTGGGGGAAGGAGAAAATTAAATTAAATTAAATTAAATTAGAGTTACACTTTTTACTGTCTCCTGAGTAAGTGGCAGAAATGATGTTTTGGCAGAGCTGAATAGAAGAACAATGCTAAACCTTAGTAAGTTCTTCTCTTTCTTTGAACGACTGCATACCAGGTGACTTTTCTGGTAATCTCTGTTAGAACAAGACAGGGCTGCATAACAAAGTTCCCATATGCTGTTATGAACTCAAATAATTGAGTCACAACCAAAGGGAAGTGACACTTACCAGAATTCATTTGTTTTAGACAACAAAAACAATGAGAAATCCAGGTGTTGAGTCACTAAGAAAAATGAACATATACACGAACACAACAAAATCCAAAGCTATTTTCATTTTTTAATGTTATCTTTATATTTTAAGAAGTAGATCTTTTTCTGTGATAGTTTTACATTGCACTCTTATTAGTGTACAATTGCAAACTTGTATTTTGTTGGGTTCAGTACTGATGAAATGGTTCTATCCATCATTTAATTCTACTTGTCCCTAGAGTATAAAATGAGACCACCAAAGGTCATTGATAGGTCATAAGGTAATAAGATCAAAGGGACACCAGTCGCACTTGGGGGATGGCTGCTTAAAAGGAAACCTGAGGAGACAGTATGCCCTCCCTCACTGTTGCATCCAAAGACCAACTTCCTGACTAATACTGGCATTATTAATATTCTATTTCTTTTCATTAAGCAGTGACACAGTGAGTATTTGGATACTGTCTATGTTACAAATGAGAATAACAAAAGAAGGACTGCTACCATGGAAACCTACCTGATGGCCTTTGTGGTGAGCTTCTTGCTACTTGAATGCAAGCAAACTCCATACAACAAAGAGCCGATCAATGTTAGGCATAAAGCTTCTATGCAAGAGCACTGATTATTAACTTTAATGAATGCCTTCAACATTGCAATCCAAGGCAGCATTATTCTTGTCCAACCTCATTATTAAATAAGCACAGGGGAACTTGCATTAAGATATACTTTGGATTGCAAAGCAAGAGCCAATTTAGGGCCATCTTCCACTATTTGTCTCTTGTAAAAACAAGCTATATAGCTAGTTTAAAGATGCGTGCACTTAGAAATAAACTATTAAAAGAAAACTAAGAAGCTGGGCTGTTGCCAGCTACATTTCAATAGATCAACCTCACTTAATTTGTATGTGTCAGATATTTCTTCTTCTATACAGTCCTTTCCTCAGAGGAAAATTCATTCAGAGGCTTGAAGCATACAATGTTTGAAATGTAGCTGTATTTTCTGTGTGGTTATTTTAGAGAAGAATTTATTTGGTCAAGTTCAGACATTATCCCTATTAACCCAATATGCTATTAAAAATCCAGATTTTTCATAATTTAATAATTTTGGGGAGTATACACAGCCAAAATTCTAACTGAGTGAACAAAAAGGAATAAAAATTAAGTTAACAAAATTAATGGTAATGGGACAGACATATTACTAATAGTTTTCTTTCTTTTGGAAAACCACTTTAACCCTCCTCAATGTCAATTAAGAAGTTATCTCTTATGCTAGATTGTATTTGTGATCCTGGCTAGTAGTCTATTCTTTTCTCTCTGTGTCCACCTGAGTGCCACTTTCCAATTTTGTTCTAGAAGTCTTCATTCAAGAATGGAACGACAAATGTGGACAAGGAAAAAAAGTGGGAGAATTGATAACCGCTAATACTTCTGAAAAATTTATTTTTACCATTGATAGGAAACTTGTTCAGAACTACAAATATGTATGTTTTGACAAATATTATAATTCTCCCTTATTTTTAAAGGAGTGAAAATTCATCTGGGGAGAGTTGCAATGGTCATTGTGTTGGAATGACATCCACATCACTGTCTTGCCCTAGTTTTTACCGTCTTCGACCCTCATGGATTTATGGTTTTGAAAGTATGCATCATTCATTCATTTATTCCTTCAAAATTTACTAGGCCCCAGTTATGCACCAGACACTGTCTCAGGTGTTGGGGGTAATTTGGAGAATGTCTTTGTAGTTCCGGCCCACAAGCTTATAGTCCAGTGGTGGTGCAGGGGTGAGGTTTCACAGTAGTGTTATAAGTGCTATAATAGGGTGATTAGGGATGCCATGGGAATACTTAAAAGGGACACCTACCATCAATCAGAGTGTTGGAGATGACTTCCCGGGTGAAGTGACATCTGATTTGAGACTCAAAGATAGATGGTAAGTGGAGGTAAGTACTAGAAGCAAATGGTCCCACAGAGAGGCAGAGTGAGTGAGACCAAGTTTAAGGAACTACAAGAAGTTTAGTAGAACTGGTGTATGGAGTTCTGGGGAAGAGGCAGAGCTCACTTCAAAGGGTTTTGTGTACTAAAATTTTATAATAATGCAGCATTATTTTGTAGTATCAAATTTAACCTGGCTTCCCTGTGGCCTGAAATCCTTATGCCTCCTTATAAGCTCTTTCTCCTTTTAACTATGTGGATACTTTATACATTCACACTTCCATCCTTAGCCAAAAAGCAGGAAACAACCCCCAAATGCCCATCAATTGATGAATGCACACACAAATTGTACTTTATCTAGACAATGGAATATTATTTGGCCATAAAAAGTAATGTAGGCTAATATATGCTACAACATGGATGAATCTTAAAAACATCATGCTGAGCAAAAGAAGCCAGACACAGAAGGCCATATATTGTATTGTTCCATTTATATGAAATATCCAGACCAGGAAAATTCATATAGACAGAAAGTAGGGTAGTCATTTCTAGAGGCTGAAGGAAGGGGAGAATGGGGAGTGACTGCTTGAGGGGTACAGATAATTTTGGGGGTGATAAAAATATTCTGGAATTAATAATAGTGACAGTTGCACAACCTCATGAAGTCTTAAAACCACTGGATTGTATGTAAATTATATATCTACATAAATCCAACAAGTATTAGGTGTAGATGAAACAAGTTTGGCAATATATTGATAATTACTGGAGTTAGGTGATGGGTAGTAGGGGTCTATTGTATTATTCCCCCTTAAAAAAAGCAAAACAAAAAACCCTTTCATGTCACAAAGATAATAGAAGCCAAGAGATACCAACTCATCCAGTATGTGGTCACTAAACCTTAACATTTGCTTACAGTCTCTTCTTATTCATTCATTTCCGTGTTTAACACATGCTTTGAGCCTAACATTTTGGTAGGAGGTGGGGGTATTACAATGAACAAAAGAGGCATAGCTCCTACCCTCAGAACTTTGCCATCTGGAAGGAAAGCCAGACAATAGAGTAACAGGTGAGGGAAGGACATGGTTTGAATGCTTTGAGAGCATGGTGTGTCTGAAGGATGGAAAGAAGACAGACGTAACTGAAGGGTAGAGGGCTAGTGGGCAAGGGCAGGAGATGAGGTGGCATAGTTAGGCAAGGGTGAAGTTATACAGGGCCTTTGAGACCACTAAAGGGTTTCAGCAATAAAAAGTTCTCCAGATGCTGTCACTTCTTCAAGGCCAGTTCTTTTTCATTTGTGTAGGCCAGAAATCAAAATATTAAGAAGAATTGAGAAGTCACTGTTCTTTCCCTCAACAGTGGCCCAGGTATGAGCAAAGATGTCTCTGCTAAGGATGATAATCAGTGTGCCTGGTTGGTTCTGTTATTTATTGCCCCAAACAACAGGATGTAATGATAAGTATGGGGCAGAGGGAGAATCATATGGGTGGTGAACCTAGAACAAGAGCAGTATCTGCCATCAAAGAATGCTATTGAATGAAGTTCTCTTCCTGCTGGGTGGGTGGGGAATGTGACACTGCACCTTCGGCAGTGATTCCTGTAGCTCCTGAGAAACACCATGTTCTTCTTCAGTGAAGCTACCTTGAGCTTCAAGGCCACCTGTCAGAGGTCCTTTTTGACACCTCCAGTAGCCCAGCTGTGCAAGTTGTTATTCTGCCTGTGCCATCCCTGTAAGCCTCTGGTCATACACAGGTGGGTGTACAGACTTGGATAACGGTGTTACCTGTCACCCACACAATGCCCATTTCTGAGGTTTACGCCTGGTCCCTGTTAGCTTATTTATGAGACTGGCAAGCTAAGACTTGGAAGAATATTTCTAAAGGTTATAACCACACTACCGTAGAAGAGAAGGAAATTGTACATGATCTCAGGAGAAGTGGTGCCACCCTATCCTGGATGTCCAACAAGAGGTACCACTGTTCACCATCCTCTCTGGAGAATAGACCTGAGCTCCCCGAGGCCAGATCACTTCCCTCTGGAGGGAGAGGGTCTTAGACCCAGAAGCTCTTTCTAGCCACCCTTCCTAGGCATGGAATCATGGCATTCATAAGAATGCCTTTAATGCAACCACGAGATGTGATGCTTATATTGGCAAGGGCCTAGATGTCAGTACAATGTGTGGCACGTGGCTGGTGGTATTTTATCAAGTAGCTCAGCATTACAGACTTTAGAACACAGATGTCACAGCCCCAGAGCCAACTACAGTGAAAATTAAGATTACCACCCCTGTGAGTGCAATTACAGTATCTGGCTACTCCTTTGACCTTCCAGCAGATGTGGATTAGCAGGTAGAATTCCAACGAGTCTAGCCTGTCTGTTTGCCATTGCGAATACTTTTAAATGGACTGCTAGAAGATACATAGCACTTTTCTGTACAAGTTAGTTCACACGTATAAATTTTCTCTGGCAGAGGTACACACCTTGTTAGACTTATCTACCAGGAACATGCCATTTTAAAAAGAAACCTGTCCTTGTCTGACAGGAAGGCAAATGGCACTGTCTAGCATTGTACTCAAGTTAGCTATTTTTGATCATGTGTTTTCTGAAATTGTGTACATACATTTGGTTTAAAGTTTATACATTCGGTTGGGCATTCTGTGTGACAGAGGGAGGCTAAGTGTAATGTGTTTATGGAGGGGACTTGGCCTGATGTGATGGCGTTTGGCTGACTGACAATGTCACGTGAGCTGTTCACTCCTCTGGGGCCTGATTAGATCTACACAGAGTACTAATGGCAATTCCTGAATTTCTCAAGAGGCTGGTAAGACTTTATGAATGAACTATCACTTCTTTTTTCTTTTCTTTACTTTTCTTTTTAATTTTTTTTAATTGTCACTTCTTTCTTAGAGTCCTCCAGCAGAGCTAAGAAACAGAGCTAATCCAAGCCTTCGGACTCCATTTTCCTTCTCATCCAATGTGTTTTCAACAGACTAACACAGGGCTTAAACTACTTGTTATAGATGCAAAGCAATTTGTGTATTTATACCTGTAAATTTATGCATTGTTTTAATTTACGTAAGATTTTGGTATCATTTCTCAGCTTTTAAGGATGACTTACACATCTTATTTTTCTACTGTTATGTGAGAATATCACAGCCCAGGGATACATCATGGCATAAGGAAAAATAAAAGTGCTACCCAAAAAGAAAAAAAAAATCCAAACAGGAAAAAACAAACCACTGAAGGGTTTTAAGTAGGAGGATTGACATGATCAGATTTGCATTTTAAACACTCTGCCCAAGAGGTGGAAAGGGGATAGGAGACAGTGTGAGAAAGGTGGTGAAGAGGGGTTGAGTGTGGGAGGGGCTAGAACAACAGGGCCTGCCAAGGAGAACATGAGCAGGATACCAGAGGCAGTATGGCATCATGGGAAACAGGCAAACCAACCAACCAACCAACCAACCAACCAAAGGAACACACACAAAACAGGTTCAAACAAGGATGTTGTAGAGAGGTAAAATAAAAGTAGCCCTAGTGGGAAGAGGAAAGGTAGAATTGAGCTTGTCCTGACTGGAGGAGGACAAAATGTGGCCAGTTCCAAGTGCACCGAACTTCTTTGCCAATGATTTGCCATCTCTTGCTTCCAGGCCATCTCCTTTCTCTGCCTGACCCACTTTTACCCTGGCCCTTTTTATGGCCCCTCAAGGGCCAGCTCCCATGTCACTTCTTTTGGAGGACTTTTATGACCCTATGAGTCTGAGTTAGGAAATGTTCATCTGGACTTTCAGAGCCTTCTGTATTTCTATTATTATAAACAGCCCATATCAACGTAAGGTAATTGCTTTTTTATTTTTCTGTATTCTTAAGTAGACTGTCAGCTCCTTGAGGGCAGAGTTGAAGCTTAATACATTGTTTACTACCTGTATCTAGCACAATGCCTGACACACCATAGAGAAACAGACACTTGTTTAAGAGTCTTTTTAGCATTGTACTCAACGAATCTTGTCCCTAGTCTACACTGACCCAGATCTCTCAGATTAAGGGAGAATTAAGATGTTATAATAATAATCAAGCTAGTTTCTTGTCTTTGAAAATTACCAGGAAAATGGGTCTACTTAAATGTATAAAGCCAAAGTTTTGCATAGTTATTTTAGACTAAGTTTCTCTTGCCATTTCCTTTATATCTCAATCAAAAGGTCATTTTGGCTACAGATTTCTTTTCACTCTTGTGGCCTAAACTCAAATCTGGTACTGCAGTGCCTGGATGGTGTAGTCAGTTAGGCATCTGACTCTTGGTTTCTGCTCAGGCATGATCTCAAGAGTCATGTGATTGACCCCCATGTCACTTAAGACTCTCTCTCCCAGTCCATCTCTCCGCCCCCCACCATGTGCATTCATTCATGTTCTCTCTCTCTAAAAATAAATAAATAAATCTTTTAAAAAATCCCCTCAAATCTGGTACAAATATGTCCTCATCTGATTTTTTTTTTAAATCAGTGTTTATTTGTGCCTCGGGGAAACCAGCAATTCTGGGTGCTGTGGGAGACACAAATGTCTGCAGGCTGTGGAAACCCTCTGCCAAAGATGAGACTGAGCAGGGCTAATGGTCACTGTGGAGTTGTTCACGTAATCCCCTCCTGCAGCCGCCAGAGAATATGTTCTGAACCTTCAAAATGCTCCCATATTCTCAAAGACACAGAGAAGGCTCACCTCAGGGAAATGAAGAATCTATAATTTGACTAATAAAAGGATCTTTCCTCTACTTGAAATGTTTTTATTGCATGACCTGGGTCACCTCCCATACATAGGATGACACTCTTACAAGGAGTTCAGTGTGGTTCTTTCTAGAAGTCCATCAGCTTCAGTTGGCAATTTAAATGAATCAGGCAGGTAGGAGAAGAGACAAGCCAAAATTCAATATTAGAGAAATGGGTGGTAGGAATATTGTAAACTACTTTGTATGGTTACCATTGAGCTAAGTGTAAGGTAGGTGTGTGTGTACATATATATATAATTTAAAGTTTCCCTACTTTATCTGCTTGCTTTTAGAACTCACACACTGTCACAATTTCTCTTATTAAGCAATCTATCTTAAGAATATTTTCTGACATTTTGACTGATGTGATGTCTAAAGGAAATGTGTTTGTATTAACCCTTAGAAAACTGTAGCTAGGAAAGCTCTCTTTATTTTCTTTAAGACCAATTCAACTGCTGACCTTTCTCTTGCTCTAGTTAGTGAATGGAGGTGATCTGGTTGGGGGCAGGACAGGCTTTGAGAAAAATCAACCAGATAACCACATAAAAACAACTGCTTTTTAACTCCTTAGATAGAAAGGAAAAGGGCATTACAGTAGTGTCCCCTAGAGAGGCTGAACCCAGTCTTGGGAGTCAGAGAAGACCTCCCTAAGAAAGAGATATTTAAGCTGAGATGTGAAGAATGAAGAATTGTGGGGGTATGACTAAACGGAGGTTGGGTGGAGGTATGAAGAAGGTGAAAGCTTTGACCTTAGAAGAAACTTAGATTGCACTTAACCATTAGAGAGAAGGTCACTGTGGCTGGAGCCAGCAAGCAAAGAGGGCAGAGGAGGATGAGGGACCTAGAGAAGTCAGCGGGGTCAAATAATGTAGTCCTTGAAGCCATGAAAAGAAACTTTGGACTTTATTCCTAGAAGCAATGGGAAGTCATCCATACTCTCTGAGCAAAGGAGTAACATGGTCAGTGTGCTTTTAAAGGATGTGCCCAAGGATCCTGCAAGTGGACAGGCATGTGGTGGTGGGGGATGACAGTTCCGTGTGTGGTTCAGGAGAAGGATAACAAAAGCTGGGGCATGGTGTTGGCAGTGGAGAGGAGCAAGCACAAAGATTCTTCAAGTACTTCAGAAGAACAGAAGCCAGAAATTGGTGAATGACTATCTGTAGGAGGCCCCAGAAAGATAGGCTGTCGGTGTCTTATAAATTTCTGGCATGAACATCTGGGTGGATGGCAATGCTCAGGGAATACAATCTTGGGGTGCAGTTGGGAAAGCAGGTACTGCTTGAGTATGGTGTGCAATTGCAAGCATGAGAGGCTTATGAGGCTTATCAGAAGAGAGCTCTGAGCTGCAGATCTGGGATGGAAGAAATCACAAACGGAGAGTTGATGAATTTACTTAGGGAGAGTAGGCAGTAAGAGAAAAGGATCTTGGTTAAGAAGGTGGATTCCAAGTTGAGTATTCTCACCACAATAAATTTAAAAAGTTAATAAATTAGAAAAGGAGAAGATCATGGGCTGGGCTCCAAGGTACTCCAGCAAGGGGGTTTGGGTAAAGTGGGAAGAGCCTGCAGATGATGCTATGAGGGATGGTTTTGAGATTGGGGAGGGAAATTGGAGATTGTGACATCCAAGTCTGAGAAGACAGTGATTCAGGAAGGGGCATAATTTAGTATCAAAACTGCTACAATATCAATGGAAGAGAGGCGGTACAGAAATTCTTCCCCTATTGTCATAAGGAGGGAGTGGGTACAGTAAAGATGCCTATAGGAAGAAATGGAAAGAGTTCCTATTTAAAGTCTTTTAGAGTCTCCATGAAATACAAGGTCAGGCCACCTGCTGGGAGATCACTGGGGAGTATGAGCTGGAGGTGGAGGGAGTACTGGCAGAATAGGTAGAGGAAATGCAAAGTAAAATTGCCAAGTAACATAGAGGACACAAGCAGCATCAAAATGGTGATTCTAGACTACAGAGAAAAGAAGTAGTCATGTTGGTATGGATGTCCTGCTGGGAAGTGTGGGAAAGGTCATAACCACATAGAAGATGATTTTGGGGTGGGGGGCATGGTTAACAGCATATGGGGAATTCTAGTTCTTCATGTGCTCTCAGCAAGTCTGAGAACCAGCTGTTGGGGTTAGAGAAGACAAAACTCAGAATAATAAGTACTGGGAACTGAGATGGATTATACACACAAGCCTTTTCTGTCCAGATGCAGATCTAAGGAACTGATTTAATCAACACCCGAGTGGGCATTCTGAGGGGCTGAGTGCAGCCATACTCTCAGTTGGTAAGTCCTCCATTGTCCAGAAGATGAGAAAACAACAACTCATCTCAACAACGTGTTTGTAAAAATAAGCAGATCAGAATAATGGGAAAACAATGACATTTTTGGTTCTCAGGGGAAAAGCAGAGCTTGGGAAATAACTTAATGTTCGAACTGTAAGAAATTTTCAGAAAACCCTTTAGCATTCTTAATAGATTGTGAGGGGACATGAAGCCCATGAAGTAGGACCAGAATCCATAAGAAGAGCAGAGGATAAAATGAAAATAAGAGTTGTGGGGACAAGGGAGAGAAGGAAATGGAACTTTCCCATACACTCCTCAGACAGTCAGGATTTTTGTGGTGGGAGGAAGGAAAGACACGATCATTTCCCAAGAGGCCCATGTGCTTCTTAATCCTCAAGGCAATTCTGTAGTGCAAATGTTACTCCCTTTTTAAAGGTGGTAAAAATGAGCGCTAGGAGAGGATAAGTGATTTGCTCAAAGCAAGGGAAGAGGGGAACTGAACAAAAGATGGTGTCAATTCAAGGATCTGGACCTCCACCTCCCAGAACAGGCACAAGAGGTTAATGAGGGAAGAAACATGCAGAAAGGGGCTGGGTTAGGCTACTTTCAGTCTGAGTATTCTTAGCATATAAATAGAACAACAACAATGGCTACTGGACTAACTGCCAATTGTGTGGCAGGCGTTTTACACACATCCTTCCTTCCTTCCTTCCTTCCTTCCTTCCTTCCTTCCTTCCTTCCTCCCTTCCTTTCTTTCTTTTGGGAGAGAGAGAGAGAGAGAGAGCGCGAGCGCCTGAGGGTGGGGAGGGAGGGGCAGAGGGAGAGAGAGAATCTTAAGAATCTTAAGCAGGCTCCATGTTCAACATGGAGCCTGATAATAATGCAGCTGGATCTCACCACCCTGAGATCATGACCTGAGTAGAAATCAAGAGTCCAACACTTAGCCGACTGAGCTACCCAGGAGCCCCTACACTTATTTTTCTGATTCTTACAGTAATCCTGCCTAAGTGTCATGACTCTCTTTTTTTTCAGCTGTAGTAATTGAGGCCAACAGAGACTAAGTGTTTTGCTCAAATGTGTAAGTGTTCTACTGCTGGTATAATACATTGCTACAAACTTTGTGGCTAAAAACAACACACATTTATCTTACAATTCTGTAGGTTAGAAGTCCAACACAGGTCTGTTGAGGCTATAGTCAAGATGTCGGTAGGGCTGTGTTCTTTCTGGATCCATCTCCTTGACTTCTCTAGCTGTTAGAAGTGACCCACATTACTTGGCTCATGGTCCACTTCCTCTATCTTGAAAACTGGCAGTGATGGTTTGAGTCCTTTCCCCGTAATATCTCTCTGACCCTTCTCCCACAGTCCTGCTCCCCTCTAACTGCATCAGAGAAACCAGACAATCAGTTTGGGCCCACTTGGCTAACGCAGGCTAACCTCCCCCACCCAAGGTCTTAAATGTAATCACATCTGCAAAGTCCTTTTTGTCATGTGAGGTGACACATTCACAAATCCTAGAGATTAGGATGTGGACATTTCTGGAACCGTTATTCTGCCCACCATATCAAATTAAAGAGGTATTGAAGGGCTGAACCCAGAGTTTAATTTAGATTTGGTCAAAATTAAGTAGGAAATCCTATTGGCTCTATCTTCAAAATAGATCCAGAATTCTTCTAGTTCTCACACTGCCATTTCTACCACCTTGGTCCAAGCCACGCCACTGCTTCCTAGAAAGGATTACTTCTATAGCTTTATAATTGTTTTCTTGCTCCATCCTTGCCTGCAGTCCATTCTCAACATAGTAGCCAAAATAATCCTTTAAAAATGTCTCAGATTATGTCAGTTTTCTGTTCAAAACCTTCCAATAACTCTTGATTTCAGTATGAACTAAGGACACAGTCTTTACATATCCTACAAGGCTTACATAATCCTTCCTCTGCTCCAGGGGTCTCCGGTCACTCTACCCTCACTCAGCTCCAACACAAGCCTTCTGTCTGCACTGAACATACCAGAATTATTGCCAGAGTCTTGAGCGGAAGGGGGCTCTGTATTTTTGTTCTGCCTCCCCCTCCAGTACCTTGAAGTAGAATGGGAGGGCATAGCCTGGTTCTGGGATGTCTCTTTCCTAGCTGGGGATCTGGGAGGGGAAATGGGAGGAGGATGAATAACTCCTGACTTCACTGTCCATGGCTGTGCAAGTGGTTTCCCCTTTATCTTTGTTAGTACCCGCTCTCCACTGATAAATGCTGTGAGGCTGATTTTAGATGCCTACTTTTGCATGTGGTACATATGTGGGAGGCTTGTAGGGGTCTCTGAGGGGCTTCTCTAATTCAGAATTTCCATATGTGGGTTATGGACTGGGTCCTGCTCATGGCAGGATGCTATAATTTCTTGCTGTTTGGAAACCCCTGCCTAGGGGCTGGCCTTCTTGGGTGGGCCACCATTAAGACAGCTGAGCCTAGAGCTCTCCCTCAATGTCAAACCAGATCCACAAGAAACACATCCATCTTTGCCACATACAAGTGATGTGGTCATAGGCTGCTTTACAGCTGTCCCTCCCTCCCTCCTGCTCAGGCAGGAGGCAAATGAATGTTCACAAATCTCTTCCTAAGTTAGATTTCTGTCTTATACCTGATTTACCAAGGATTCTTTTGGAGTCTGTTACACTTGGTTTTGGTGAATGTGGGGAGGCAATTCCTTCCCCAATGGCTCCCCTAGACCTCAACTCAATACTGCAAAGACACTCTCCTTCTCCCTAGCCGGGCTGAAGAAGGAAGGTTCAGAAGATAGGCATGGCAAAGAGTGTGGATGGCTTTGGTGATGTGTAAGAGAACAAAGTGTTTGGGCTGTCTTTTATAGGCCCCAAGAAAGGCACCTTTCTTCAGAATGTGAGGCATATGCTGCATTACTCTTTCACCTTGGTCCCTGTTCTCCACTGCCAGGACATCAGGAAAACTTTCATGCACTGTTAGAGATGTAAAAGTCATCAGGACAGGCAGTTATGGGAGAGTGAAAGATTTAAGTTGAACAAAGGAAAATGTCATCTGCTGGTCAGAGAACGACCAACGATGTTGGTCAGTTTACTCAACTGGTGAAGCAGCATCCAATTAAGTAGGGGGACTTCACGTATTTAAAATTTACATGGTCTAAAATTTCACTTTTTTAGTGAAGAGGGTGTGAATTTTATGCTAAAAATTTTACTTGTTCATGGCTAAAAATTCCTCCCAAGACTTAAATTTGAGTACAATCTTATTTTTAAGGTTTTTTCCCTCTGTTTTAAAGAAACAATATTTGTTTCCAGCACAGACTTGAAGAAATAAAGAAAAGTTTCAATAGGAGAGCAAAAATAATCTGCAATTGCATAACTAAAGTATAATCAAGTTTGATGGAGCTAGAACTCTGATTTAGGGCAGTTTAAGACTGTGTCATGTAAGAATGATCATCCTTCATCTTGATTTTACTTTGTTTTGTTTTCTATTTTGAGAAGTTGCACAATGGACACATTTGGGGTAATGAGATTTGGAATATGAAATTTATGAAATAGGGCCCAGAGACAACAGAAATCTCTATTCTGCTTTAAATAAGCTCACTGTAGTGACAAGAAATGTTTATCCATTAGAAGAAAGTCCTCTGATTCATTTTCTCCCCTTCCCTAATGCCTCCTTGCTCCTGCTATGCCTTGCATTTAGTGTTAGCATGTATTATGCATGGGCTCTGAGATCTCATGAGGGGTCTACTGAATGAGAACCACCATGGGAGGGGAGTATGGGCAGGGGATGGAAGAAACTTCAGGACAGAGGAGACCCACTGCTGAAAAGCAAAGTAGTGTCTTTCAGATTGAAAAACAAAGTAGTGAGTAGCACAAATGCTATACAGGGAGACAAAGGTGTGAGGTGCTGGGGGGCCCCAGCCAAAGAAGAGATTGGCCACCAGGAGGAGTCCTGTATAGGTAGAGTAAGGATACCGTCTCTCACAGAATTTGTCAACTAGAGGACGACTGTAGTCAACATTCCATGATCTTTTTTTTTGTTGTTAATTTAAATTCGATTATACAATGTATAGTACATCATTAGTTTTTGATATAATGTTCAATGATTCATTCATTGCGCATCACATTCCATGATCTTAAAGCTCTCTGTTCTACTTGGTCCCCCTTCAGGATTTCCTGATGGTTCTTTTAAATTTAAAAAGCAAACAAAAGTACTATTTTCATATCTTTTAGGGCTATTTTGGGTTTTTAAAGTGAAGAGTGTATGAGTGAGTGAGAAAGAATAAAAGGAAAAGCAAAAGGCTTACAACATTCTAACTAAAATTCTCAGACCGTTGATAAGAAAACACTCTCTGCATTGTCCTCAGAACAGTAAGTATAGAGATACTAATACTAACACTACTACTACTACTACTACTACTACTATTACTACTACTACTATTGACAATAAAAGAAAAATATAAAGATTTTTTACGTGTGTCAGGTATTGTTCTATGGCTTCTATATACTGTAACTGAATCCTCAAAACTGCCCCATGAGGTCCTTGTCCCTATTTCATATCTGACTAAGTTAGAGCTCAGAAAAATTAAGTGAAGGAGTCAGAATTCCAACCCATAAAGTAGTCTTAACTATTAGACATGCTGCTTCTGATATATTGCTTCAAAACAAAACAAAAACGAAACACACAATCTGTTCACCCACAGAGGTACTCTTCTCCCAGAAGAAGGCAGTGGAGAACATGTGAATTGTACAGACTGTGGACACACAATGCTTGCATTCCAGATCTGGCAACAACAAGGATACTTGGCTTTTTCTTGGGCAAGTCACATACTCTCTAAGCTTTAGTTTTCTTATCTGTAAAATAGGTCAGATAATGCCTATCTCAAAGGGTTATTTGGGGAGCTAAATAACATATTTGAAAAGCACTTGGCACAGAACTCAAAAGAATGGTATTCCTTACAATTCCTGTTAATTACAGTTGCATTAGAAGCCAAGAGGACCTCTGTGTTGTATCCTGCATAAGCTAATACAGGTCATCCTATTTTTTAGGGGAAACCCCACAACTAGGGTACACAGAATGTATGGGGGAATGATGATGGAGGGGATGTATGCAGACAAGGTATTGAGAGCCCACCGTAAGTGGATAGGGAGATGCTGGTGTCCCAGACCCTGGGTAAGTGGAGAGAGGTATGGTGGGAAGCACAAGGAGGCAGAAAAGGAGTCTGGAATGACTTCTGACGCTCAGTTTGGGAGGAATGAAATAGGGATTGGGAAATGGAACTGCTCAGGGTGGCCACTCAATGGGCTCCAGTCTATGAGTGAAAGCTCCCATATGCTGTTGCAACTTTGGCTATCCAAATCTAGAAGGGGAACAGGTTTAGGTGGAGCAGGAGCCATGTGGGAATGGACAGCAAGTGGGAATCAGAGCAAAGCACAGACAGTCTGGCCAGCAGATGCAGAGGTACGGATTCAGCTCAACCATGCAGGGGATGGCAGGGGAGATCTATTTGTTTTATAATTAGCATATGATAAGAGAAATGCTTTCTTCCATTTTGGCATGAAGTTCTGGAATGTCCAGTTACAATCTTGGTATTCTACCAAAAGATTTCATATCCTGAAACTTCTACTATCATGTCACTGGTATGGCAGCTTTGAGATAGTCTGGAAGGAGCAAAAGCCAGTACCTTTTTGATAACAATGAAAATCCTTGGATTTATATACTATGACAGAATATGAGGGGCATTGTTTAGCTCTTGGCATAGCTATGAATACCTAGGGCAGAACACCAAAGGAAAAAAGTCTACTTTGAAAGCTCTCTCAGAACAAATCTGAGAGAATTTGCTGGTTAATGCAATACATGTCCAAACAAGTACTGGTTTACTTAGGGAGTATGCAGGCCTGGCAAGCCTCACTTGGCATGAAGACCATGAGTAATGATTCATTTTAATGAGGGATCTTGGGGGTCTATAATGAAGACTATGTGGTATTTGCCATGTGTCTCTTTGAGACATTGACTGAGTGTACCCACAGTGGAAGAAAAGCTATCAGAAAATACATAGTTCATGAGACTTCTGGAACTCTATAAGGTTCAGATAATTTAATAGTGTATAAATGAATTCACAGAGGTATACCCAGAGATCTCAGAGAAAAAAGCTTCTCTTCCTACAGGTAAGCAAATATGAGCACAAAATAATGAGACTATATTTTTGGGAGCAAGGGAGGGATTTGATTTTTTAATGATTTTTGACTTTAAGATGAATGCATCCCTGGAATAATTCATAGCCTCCCTACATGATCTTCTGAAAGATAAGAGTCATTTGAATATAAAATTTCATATATATAAAGTATGTATATTCATTTTTGAGACATAATTTTAGTCACACTTCACCTGTAAGCCCTGATCATTTGGACTTCTTCTTTCTTTTTTTTTTTTAAGATTTTATTTATTTATTTGAGAGAGAGAGTGAGAGAAAGAGAGAAAGCACAAGATGGAGGCGGGTCAGAGGGAGAAGCAGACTCCCCATTGAGCAGGGACCCCGATGTGGGACTCGATCCTGGGACTCCAGAATCATGACCTAAGCCAAAGACAGTTGCTTAACTGACTGAGCCACCCACGTGCCCTAGATTTTTTCTACTAGAGAAAATCAGTACTTAACATTTTAGGTTGAAACAAAAAAGACTAGAAAGTGATGAGGAAAACAAACAGACTTTGTTTTCCAACGGACTTTGATTAGTCAATGGAATGGCAGATAGAATGAGTATTACTGCACGTTTGTTCTGGGGTCTTTCATCTGGATGTCCGTTTAGATCTAGCCACAGGGTATGACTTCCTAGAAACAAATTTCCTTTCTGGTCAGATCTGGGGCATTATGTGGTCATTCACGCAAATTACGTGAAGTACTGTATTGAACTTTATTTTGTACTTCTGGGCTGGCTAGAGCGAATGCTCGACAGAGACTGGGCCTCCCAAAAAGCTCCAGGATTTTGGAGGGATTAAATACAGTTCTGGGGGTGTTTGGAAGAACGTGATGCAGTCTTTGAGGTTTAAGGGAGGGGATAGTGACCCAGAACTCAGGACAAGAGAGGCAGAAGTGCTGATGGGAGGGAACTCTTCTAAGTGTACTAGTCCTCCAAAAAGGACTTGGAATTCCAAAGAGAAGTAAGAAATTCTGTCTTAAAAGAATTCTGAAATTTTGAAATATTAAAATATGGTAAGAACTGAAACTAAGGTGAAGTAAACCCAACAGTCAACTGTGCTGTTATCAGATAAATGTGGCACCACCCACTTGAGACTTATTTGTGCCCAACGGAGCAAGTGGAGATTTCTTGTATTTTATTTATCCCAATTAAAAAACAAAACAAACCCTTAAATGCCTATTATGTGTAATCGCTAATTGTAAGATAGGTTCTAAACTGACTCAGGAGAATGTCCGTTTTCACTTGTTTCCTATGAAGTTTAAGATCACTCCTCTAAAGAGGCCATTTCTTCTGTCCTCATTTGCATTTGCTCACCAACAACAGCAACAACAAAAAAATCCCAAGCAAAAAGCCCTTAAGCAATAAAACTACTGTCCAAGAAAAACATTTAGTTTGAAAAAGAGTTGAAAAATGTAGCCTTGGAAGAACCATTGCTTACATGGGATTGTTCAACAAATTCCTGTTGTGTGAGGTTTGGCATATACTTTCTAAAAATATAAGCATCTGGGGAAATGAGACAAAGCCCAGGTCCCGGACCAAATGAGGCACGCAGTGTGAATCTGTTAGTGATTATATCCATAATGAAATATGTGCCCCAATTTAGCAGTGCAAAATCTAATACAATATGAAAGCCCAGCAGGCACTGTCCTTACCATAATATATAGCCAACAGAGAAGGTACATATGGCGGCGAGTCCGCTGCTCCTGCTGGGATACGCGTGGTGTGATGTCCTCATCTCGATTAATATAAAGGGCAAAACTGTTGTGTGCTGAAAAAGAACAGAGAGCAGGTGACACAGATTCTTATCATTGCCCCTCAATACTTGTTTTGTCTCCATCAGGAGAAGGGATAGTGCAAATTCTTAGCAAAAGCACCATAGCAGAGAGCAGCTGTATATGGCTTGTCTAAGATGTAGGATGGACAAGAAAACATGTGATCCATCGATTGCTCTACTGGTGTTTTTCTTCTATGTCTGAAATTTAAAAATTTTATTTTATTTATAACTGTCACAGGAAATTTCAGTAATTTTGAAGGATGTATAGGAAAAAAATTAGAACATAAGAAAGGAATAAAAATAACCACTGTTAATATTTTGGTAGGTGTTTTCCCTCCCCCTTGTTTATATTATTTATACATAGTTAAGATCATACTGTGCACGGAATTTTGTTTTGGGACTATACCATGAGAAGTTTGGCGAGGGGTGTAGAGGGAGAGAGAGAATATTAAGAAGGCTCCACTCCCTGTGTGTGAGTCAAACTGGGGGCTAGATCTCAGAACTCTGAGATCATGACCTGAGCCAAAATCAAGAGTCAGACACTTAACCAACTTAGCTACCTAGGTGCCCCAACATGAGAATTTTTAATATGCCATTTTAGAAATTTTTCTAGAATATTAACCTTTATATAGTTGCTCGAAACTCCATTTTATGGATATATTGGATATACCAAAATTATTTGGCCAAGTCCTGTTCTTGGACATTAAGTAGTAAAAGATTTTAAATTATTAATTTATGAAAAATTTCATGATGAGTATCTTTCATAGAATTCTTTGAATGTTAAATAATTTTCTTATAGTTAAAGGCATAATGCCAAATTATGTGTGTAATAGCAGCAGGTTAAGAAATAATGTCAAATTAGTTTCCAGAAAGGTTGTACTGGTTTTTACCAGCAGAATATGGATCTAGATATGATGTTTGAAGACCGACTCCAGAGAAGCTTGACGGGACCTTTGCATTTGTTTTTTGGACTCAGTGACTACTCTGATACTCAGTTCTGTGGGCCAAGATGGGGATGAAATTTGGTAAGAAGTAAGGAAAGTCAGTTTATCCTGGTGTTGAAATTTGATGAACAGATGTAAGGGACAAAGATCTTCTTAGGTAAAACTGGGTTAGGATATAGATTTATCTTCCAACGTTGAAGTTTCTCAAGAGTAAGGAGATGGCAGAACTGAGTAAGTTTGAATTCTACTTGGTACCTCCTTAATGGCCATGAAAGAATCTTTGCTCTGTTCTTCCTATATTGTTTAAATATTCAAGGAAAATTCAGGAAATGAGTAAGTTTGAATTCTACTTGGTACCTCCTTAATGGCCATGAAAGAATCTTTGCTCTGTTCTTCCTATATTGTTTAAATATTCAAGGAAAATTCAGGAAATTGAATATTATAATTTTCAAACTCTCATAAGTATCATGGCACATGGTCCCAGGTGGCAGGTGGGCCTTGACAGGAAAACACATGGTAGTGATATCAAAGTGAATATCTTAGACGAAACAAATTGCTTATATTTATAGAAAAAACAGAAATACAGGATTTTTAAAGAACTACAAAGATAGTGGAAATTCTTTGCTTTAAATATTCTCCTCTAGATAACTATGCTGAATGCCAATAGGTTAGTTATTGAAGTCCGGTATTCCTAAAACATCAGGTGGGTGATTCCACAGTTGGGTAGCTTTATATTTCCTTATTCTTTGCTTCTCTATTGTTTTTCTAAAACAGTATAATTAGCTCTGAAAGGAAAACACATGGTAGTGATAAAGGAACCATGCAAAATGTACATGTGTGTTGATACAGAGACAGTATGTGTTTTAAAGATCTATTTTATTGTTTTATTCACTATAATCTAGTCACCTGAGATGACATTGGCCTGGAGTTTCACCAACAGTTTGAGAGGCCAAAAGTACTTTTGCAATGGTGCATTCATGTGTAAAATTCAAATGTATAGCTAACGATAAGTCTAAGTCTTATCAAATCTTATACAGGAAAAAAAAAAAAACCCAACATTCTTAACAAGAATTATTAACTCCATTTTACACTGAAGATAGTGCTAACTGACTCTGGTGACCTGTGTGAGTTACAAAACCATGGTAATATATTATTTTTTGATTTATTAATATTAAAAAGCATTTAAATTCTACCTCTTCATCCATTGCCCCAAACTGAGTAGAAAATCATCCCTTTTCTATAAAATTATATAAATTCAAATAACTTATCTGAATATTCTTAGTTATCCAGTTATCATTCTTTTACTTAGCCTCCTTGTTGATTATCAGATGTCATACCTAGAAGGGTTAGGGTGTATTTTGATAATGCCAGACAGAAAATCTGTGAAAAATGAACATCTTTCTAGATCACTTCATTAATGGCATCATCACCACTAAAAAGGAGCTACTTGTTCCATCAATGACATAATCAGTGACATAAGATCTTTCTGAGTGCCAGTTGGCCCAGTGGCAAATCTTGGGTAACAGCATATCATTCAGAATTTTCAGGCACTGAAGAATGTATATCTCCCTTTCTAAAAATGTGTAATGCAAATGATGTTTACTGTTAAACAGTACATATTGACAAAAGTAAAAGTAGTGTAAAATATTTAGAGCAAATATAAACATTGCTCTGCAGGTAGTTAAGGTTTTATAAACTAAGAAAATGGTAAAAATCCACAAATGGGCCTGCTGAATCTCTAGGTAAACTTTAGCAGCTCAACTGTAACCCAAAATCTGTAGCAACAAGAGGGATAATTATTTTAGAACTACAGGTACAAGAAATCCAGTTCTAATCCACTCCCAGGCAACACTGTGCTTGAATGACTTAAGAACCAGGAAGGAAATACTCAAGTCCATTCAAAACCACCTGCTGTACAAAACAGTAGTCCTACGTTTTATTCACTGTGGTATTTGTAGAAAAGAGCCTGGCACATAGGAGATGCTCAAAAAATACTCATGGAGATAATTTAATCTTCAAAGCAACATTTTTTTTAAAGATTTTATTTATTTATTTGACAGAGAGAGATCACAAGTAGGCAGAGAGGCAGGCAGAGAGAGAGGAAGGGAAGCAGGCTCCCTGCTGAGCAGAGAGCCCGATACGGGACTTGATCCCAGGACCCTGAGATCATGACCTGAGCCGAAGGCAGCGGCTTAACCCACTGAGCCACCCAGGCGCCCCAAAGCAACATTTTTAATGGGAATTTTTAACTACATTTTGCAGATGAGATGACACACGCTCAGAAAAGATCATTGTCTTGCCCAAGATCATAGAGCTAGTATGGCTGGAAGTAGGGTTCAAGACCAGCTCTGTTTCCAAATGCCAGGCTCTGTTTTCTACATCAGAATTGTGTTTGTCAAAGATATAGTTAAGTAATATTTGACTCAATAAACCTGTGGGAATGCATGACTTAAGATCACTTACATTGTCACTCAATTGACCAGAACTATTTTTTTTTTTAAAGATTTTATTTATTCGACAGAGAAAGAGAGAGAGAGAGCGAGAGAGGGAACCCAAGCACAGGGAGTGAGAGAGGGAGAAGCAGGCTTCCCACAGAGCAGAGAGCCCGATGTGGAGATCGATCCCAGGACCCCGGGATCACGACCCGAGCCAAAGGCTGACGCTTAACCGACTGGGCCACCCAGGCGCCCCTGACCAGAACTATTTTTTACTTGAGCCTCAAAATAAACAAAGAGGTCTTCACTGTAAAAAAAAAAAAAAAAAAAAAAAAGTATTTTGCCAAATGTGTTCTTTCCTACGGCATATAAGCATTCTGAATAATAAAAAAACAAGCTGGCATAAAGTTAGAACTTCTCAGTGGTGCACTGTTAAAGATGGATGGAGGCAGTTCTTCCCGCTTTTGGCCCAGAGGAGGTCAAGGTGTAACTTTCTTGGTCATCCAGCCTCTGGTTCATCTGGCAGCTGCCTTTGTCATGTTGCCCAAACTCCACCCCAATGAGATCAAAGTCACAGACCGAGTGCATGAGCTGGGGAGTCGATGCCACATCTACCTCAAGCTCCAACACTGGACCTTGGGTCTGTCTCCCAAAAAAGTTGGTGACATGCGAGGCAATAGGTGACCAGAAGGGTCTGAACATGACAGTGAAACTGACCATTTGGAATAGGCCCAGATTGGGTAGTACCTTCTGTCTGTGCCCTATTGTCAAAGGCCGCCAGGAACCAGTCAGAGACAAAGGGAAGCAAAAACCACCAAGTACAGTGAAAGTCTCACTTTGATGAAATTGTCAACATTTTCCAACAGATGCATTACCAATCTTTATAATCAGAGAGCTCTCTGGAGCCATTAAAGAGAATCTCTGGGGACTTCCTAGTTTGTGGGCTGCAATGTTGATGGCCGCCATCCTCCTGACATCGTAGATGATATCAACAGTGGTACAGTGGACTGCCCAGCTACTTAAGAACCACACAGGAACATACTTCAATAAAAGATTATCTGAAAACTAAAAAAAAAAAAAAAAAAAAAAAGTATATTCAAGAATGATCTGTCATCTGTTTCTATTTCTCAAACACAAATACCTTTTATTTTATATTATTATTTTTTAAGGATTTTATTTATTTATTTGAGACTGAGAGAAAGAGAGAGAGCATGAGCAGAGGGGAGGGGCAGAAGGAGAAATAGACTCCCCGCTGAGCAGAAGCCTGACTTGGGGCTTGATCCCAGGACCCTGAGATCAGGATTTGAGCCAAAGGCAGGTGCTCAACTGACTGAGCCACCCAGTTGTCCCCACAAATACATTTTAAAGTTTCCTCAGGTTCCTCAGATAGACTTTGAATGAGTAAAGAAAGATAAAATCTGGTTGCCAGAGGGGGTTCTTAAGAAGTGCAGTGGACTGTTTTCTGCAGTGCATTGTCAATAGAACAATTGCCCACAGCGGAGTTACTGAGGTTCTACTGTTTGTTTGTAAGTGCTAAGTCAGATGAAAGGTTGAGAGCCCAATGAACAAACCTTTGATTTAATCTATCAACTCTGCCCTGGAAAGCACTGATCCAAAATATAAGCAGTTCTCCTATCCCAAGCTCCAGTTTCCAGTGCCGCTAATTTTAATGAGACTGTGTTCAAAAAATTGTGTCCAAAAAGGGAAGCCCAAATCCATCTTGGTTTTTGGCATCCTTTGTGGATTTTCTTAATGAGGTTCAGGTGTGTTTCCATTATGGCTCAGTGATTACCACTACGAACTGACCAGCATCCCAAGGCAAAGGTCAGTCCGTGGAGGATCCACCAGGTGTTGTTACCTCTGCACGGAGACACCCAGCCTTGAGCAGAGGGCTAGATTCAAGGAGGGACCCGTAATTCAATTATGATGTGAAGGAAATAGGATAAGAAAAAGCTTTGTAGGAGAGGCTCCAAGGAAGAATGCAGTCTTATTAAGTAGAAAGATCAGGGAACTGGCATTTGGGACCTAGTTCTTATTGTATCCTTCCTACCTCGTTATAAGACTTTTATTCAGGCTCCTTTACATTTGTGAAGCTCAGTACTTTTTTTTTTTTTTTTGGTAAAATGAGGGGGTTGCATTAAACTAGTGCACCTCAAACTTCAGTCATGATACACTAGTATTTTAAGCTTTGCTACATCCCATACTAGGGGTCACCCAGGCGTTAAGCTTGATAGACACAGTGTCCAAGGGCCACGAAAATGTTTCAATTTCTTCTACAATCAGAAGAAAAAAAATGAACTTTTAGAATTGATGATTATATCCTCTTCATATAATGCAGTCATAAAAGGTTACATATATAATATATACATATAAAATATATAAAATCTATAATAAATATTTATAAAAATACATATATTTAAATAAATGTATATACATATATATATATACATATAAGTAAATGTCAGAAAGGCCCCAAAAATGCAAAGTGCTTAGGGCATACTAAAGTCAAAAATCATACTGTAATCCTGTCTCAAGCCATCTCATTTTTTCAAAAAATTATTTATTTATTTATTTAAATTTTTAATTTTTTATTTTTATAAACATATATTTTTATCCCCAGGGGTACAAGTCTGTGAATCGCCAGGTTTACACATTTCACAGCACTCATCATAGCACATACCCTCCCCAATGAAGCCATCTCATTTTTTAAAAAAGTATTCTTCATTCGATTCAGATTAAAAAAATACATGTATTTAATGGGAAACTTAAGAGACTTATAAATTCTCATAAATAGAATATCACTTGATAGAAGACAATCACAAAAACAAATACAATGAACACTAACTGATCTCAATAAATATATGGCTAAATATGTGAGCCTGATTGACGGCTCTGATTCTGAGGTCTGAACTTGATGTGTTCAGTAGGGAGGTTAGTAAGCATTAGAGAGGTATTAAAGATGTACTAGCATGAAATAGAGACTCCCCTAAACAGAATCAGAAGGATTGAAAGATAATTGAGAGGGAATTACCTTTTCACTACTTGATTCAATATTGCTTAATGCCCGGTCCTTGTGCCACGTAAATTATCTTATCTATCATCAGAGCTACAATGTCAATGCACTGGAATAGATTACCCATGAGTTGTAGCTCTACCTTTTAAGTGATGAATTATTTGATTTATGAACAGATGTTCTTTTGCCAGAAAAATGGAAAAAAGATGATAGGAAGTTGAGGTATTGATGGAAGAATTTAAGGGTATTTAACAGGATTATAGAAATGGATTTACAAGGCACAAGGAGGATCTGGACATGCTCCTAGGAAAGACATTTTGATTATCTGTGATGGCCATCTGTCGCCTACACCAAAAGGGGAGTCTTAGAATAAACTTTGCTGGGGAATACATAGAAGGATAAAACCATGCTGTGTGATGGCATGAATTCAGGCCAGCAGAATGAATGAATTAGGGAACTTGCTCAAGATGATTTTAGAGCTCTAGAATCTAGACTACTGTTTTTGTACAATACAAAACAATAAACTAAAGATCTGAAGAGCATGTTCTACTGCCATTTTTCAGGTCTTCCTCCTCTCCAGAATAGTTTTTAATAGGAAAGTACAACTCCCATACCACATGAACCCCAGACAAAAATCATTTCTTCCTTGGAGGCAAAACTGGCTTCTGAATGTGAGGTCTCATCTACCAGCCCCTGATCAGCTGGATAATAAGAAACCTGGCAACCCCATATCCACCTCCATGCATCTGGGGGACACAGGCAGACCTCTGGATGCATTCTCAAAGTAATGTGTACATCAAATCACCAGATAAGCTTCTTAAAAATGAGATTGCTGGGCCTTGCTTCCAGGGTGTCTGGTGTACTAGATACGGAGTAGAGCTCACAGTGGTCCCCATGGAGGTAAACCACAGTTCCTGTCTTTGCGTTTGTCATGATATCTAGGGTTTCTTATATCCCTATGACCACTTTTGACTATAAATAAAAAGCTAAAGGATGGTTGTATGTGTGTGCATGTGCACAGGGGTCACCATGCACCTGCATTCTTGGAGTGACCCAGGCTGCAGGCAGGGCTGGAGAAATGACCAGACCTTCCTGGCAGGATGGGGTAAGGGGGAGTCCCTAAGATGTCCTAATAATTTACAGGTCTATCACAAATAAAAATATCATGCAAAAGTGCTCTAAGATACAGGAAGTTGTACATTCCATATTATAATTCAATATTTTGTTTGCTCCTCCCAACATACACCTGTAGATTAAATGGGGGTTAGTTAAAGTGAGAAATCTTAGTCTGTAATAAAGCAAGAAGGAATTTCTGAGTTTGAAGATAGAGCCCCATTGTATTAGCAAAACATGATCTAAAAATGTGAGAAAAGGTGACATCAGAGATGACTGGCAAAAATCACAAAATACTCATTGCTCCGAACTTTGCAAAGCTCCTGGGCTTTCCAAATAAGTCAAATGTTTGAAGAATCCAGGAAGAAGCAGAGCCGGGTGGGGACATGCACAGAGCAAGGCAGCTCTTCTCTTGGGGCAACTGTAGATCCAGAGTCAGTAGAGGGGAAGAGGTGCCCATGACATCCCAGGCACAGAGGAAACAAGCTGATGCGTGCTCTCAGATACCTAAATTTTTAACTCGGGAAACCTGTCCATGTGTTTCATCCCTGCCACCAGAAATGGTTTTTATTAATTTTACTAATTGGTCAGCTCAAAATTTGTCATCTTCCCTCACTCTCTTCCACAAAAGAGATTTTAGTGTGCTGCTATCTTAACCACCATAGTTTCCAGTTCTCCACAAGTCTAAGGGAGCCTTCTCAAGGCATAAGCTTCCTGCTCCTGAGGTCTGAGGTGATGCTTTTGGTGGGGCTATGTCACAATATGGACAGTAATGACATAGAATCTTTCCAGAAACTGACAGATCTTTTTTGATTGTGCTGTGGTGGTGGATAGCTGTTCCTGCTGGCTTACATAGACATCTCAGAATACAGAACTGATGAATCACAGAACACCACACGGTACTATAGGTTGGATGATTGAATTTAAATAATAATAATAATAAAAAAAAGAATCGGGTTAAAATGTGACCGAGGGTCAGAAACTTAGATTCAGTTGGAACCAATATTTATCGAGTGCAATATGCTCTGGGCACTTCCAAAACTCTTCATGAGCTCCATATCTAATGTGGGACTCACCCTCACATTAGCCCCAACCATCTTTAGGATATGGTTCCAATAATTAGGCCAAATAAACAAAATAGTGCCACGCCTTATACCAAGACAGGCATGACTTTGCAAATAAGAGCAACCAGTGCATCACAGAAACAATTCCGGTGGGACAATGGCACCATTTTACTGGGCTATTATTTTTGCATTTAAAAAACATTTTTAAGATGACTTGAGGCCAGTTAATATCTCTTGCTGAGTCTTCCTAAGGAAGAGATCCACAAGGTGCTAAAGGTCTGTGACACGGTTTGGGAGCTTCAGGGTGGAGCCAGCAGCTAGCGGTCCACCAAAAAGAATTCTTTTCAGGAATGTGATGCCAGAGATGACCCATGCTGTACCTTAAATTGCAACAGCAACTTGAAAGTGACCTATATTTACTTCTTCCATGAACACTGCACGAGTGTCTGCAGTTGTCACAGAATAGCACCTCTAATTGCTGTCCTCAGACAGTCAAACAGGTACAGTATGATGGAACCCTCGCAGTCCTGCAGACCTGTGATGGTACGATGGCCTGGGGGATTTGGTCTGCTCGGGGTAGGGGTGCACAGCAAAACTTCACGTGGCAGGAGACATTTGAACTGTGTCTTTAAGTGTGACTAGGTCTTCAAGGAAGACATTCATTCACAGAGCCAAAAAGTGTGTGAAGGCACAGCACACATCACTGAGAGATCTGTCACCTCTGTAGGACATGAAGGAGAATGACTAGTTCAGTTCAGACATGTCAGGTAGGCATAACCCAAATCATGGAGGGCTTTATATGAACTTTGTCCTGTAGGAAGCAGAGATACCTCTAGAGGCTTTTAGACTCCTTCCGTGGAGTTTGATGTAGATGACGTAGGAGAAATGGACTTGGATATTAACGGTAGAAAGAGCAAGCTGGAGGTAGGGCAGAGAGTGGATTGGTGAGAGCAGAGAGTTCTCTACCAACCCACTCCCCTCTCCTTCTAGTCTTCTATCCTTGCTTTTCTCGTGGAATAGACCCCATTCTCTCCCTGACTTCCTTCTAGAGCTTCCTTAGCCTGCTTTCTCCCCTACTTCTCTGCAGCCTCTCCCCCTACCGGTCCCCTTTCTACTCTTTTCTCTCTCACTTTAGTAAGTACCATAATGCTGAAGACAACAGAGGGAAAAGAACAAAAAGAAAGCCAGCCTTTAATTTTCCCAAATACATATTTGACACATAAACACATAAACATGATTTCTTTCATCTCTCTGTTCTGTGTTGCTTTGCCTATATTAATTTATGTGCATAAATACTGAATACATAGCAACTGGATACTCAGTAATTTACTGAACTCCTAATATATCCTCACTTTTATGCTAGACAGTGTCCTCTAGTATTGTGTTTAGTTCTCACAGCAACTCTAAAGCAATAGTTATTTTCACCCTCATTTTATAAACAAGGAAATGGAAGAAGAGAAGGATGAACTTGTCAGAGGTCATGCAGGTCTAGTAAATCGTGCAGCCAGCATGAGACCTCAGATCTACCTGACTCCAAAACCCATGCTTTTAGGGAATGACACACATTGCTTCCCAGGCTTGTTTGTTTGTTCTTTCATTCAATAAGTTCTCCTACCATGTGCCACTCAGGAGTCCAGGTACTTAAAATATACCTCAGAACAGAGCAGACAAAGATTCTGGACCCCATAAATGACTGTTCTTGGGAATGCATTTCTATTAGGCTCATAGAGATGTCCACTGACAGTGAATGGATAAAAAGATGTGGTGTATATATGTACAAAGGAATATTACTCAGCCATCAGAAAGGATGAAATCTTACCATTTGCAGTGATGTGGATGAACTGGAGGGTGTTATGCTAAGCAAAATAAGTCAGTCAGAGAAAGACAATTATCATATGGTTTTACTCATATGTGGCACTTAAATGAAACAGAGGATCATAGGAGAGGGGAGGGAAAAGTAAAATAAGATGTAATCAGAGGGAGAGACTAGGAAACAAACTGAAGTTTGCTGGAGGGGATGTGAGTGGGGGGATCAGGTAACTGGGTGATGGACCCTGGGTGTTATATGCAACTGATGAATCACTGAACTCTACACTGAAACTAATGACACACTATATGTTAGTTAATTGAATTTAAATAAAATAAGATAAAAAATTAGGCTTATACAGATTTGAAGCCTCTCACCTCAGAAAAGGCCAAATTCATTAGGGTTGCATGAGGATTATATGAAATCCTATAGTAAAAGTGGCTTGTGTGGTATATGCAAAAAATAATTGAAGTTATTTTGTGAGATCTCCCACTTCATACATGTTGCCAAATAATAGTCTAACATTCACTGCATGCCAGGAACTGTTGTAAGTACTTTAACATGAATTAAAGCTAATTTACATCTCACAACGATCCTTTGAGGCATATATTATTATCAATTCTATTTTACAAAAACTGAAGCCCAGAGAAGTTAAGAAAGCTGCTCAAGGTTGCCTGCTGGAAGGTGGTAGATTTGGGATTAGATTTGGGCTGTTTGACTTTGGACCCACCCTTTTAACCATGATGCTATATTGCCTCTGGAGCAGAAGACCCAAGGACAGGGGAATAGCTAGTGGAAGAAGTGGTATCAGAGAAGGGTACTTGTTGGTTTTATGGCTGTTCCTAAGAGAAGGAACCCATCGCTTCTCAACCACCCATTCACCTTGGGAAGGTCTCAGGGGCTGAGAGATGAATGGGTCTACATTCAAGTTTATAAGGAAGGCTATCAGACCAGACTTTTTGCTCATGTTTGGAGGTAAATCCCATGTATACTGAGGGCCTCAGCTAGCCAGAGGGGCAGGAGTGAGAATAACCTCAATCCACTGACAGAGAAAGGCACTCTCTTTCTGAGATGCTATTCATGCTACCATTTTGTCTTGTCTTTGGTCAACCCTCCTTAAAAGTGTTTTGAAGTTTGGAAGAACATTCTAGGGGGTGGGTTGAGGGGTGGTAAAAGGGAGAGCCATGGGGGATGTGGTACAGGGAGAAATCCAGGGAAGTGTAATTGGGTGTTTCTGCAGTCAGTAAAACCTAAAACCTTCTTAAGGATCAAGATGCACTGACAAGTTTAGGGAGCAAGTATAGAAAACAAAACCCACTATTAGGAGCACTCTGAAATTAAAAAGGAAACTTCAAAAATGAGAAACTAGGATTTTAATGTTATTTGCATGCTTCTCAAAAATTATTCTGAGCTCAGCAGAATGTACTTATCCATATATACCAGTATCCTCCACTTGAAGGGTATTTCTCTAAAAACTGAATTCTGACCATTTGGTTCCCTTCTCTAAAATCTCCTCATGATCTTCAGAACAAAGCCCAGGTTTCTTAGCCTTGCCTTCAAAGGCTTGTACTTTTGGATTTAATCTATTTTTCTAGAATAACCTCAGACTATTCTGTACTAGTAACTCTCACTGTTTCCCCTAAAGGCTTCATGTGTTCATGCCTTTGCTTGTGTTCTTCTCTCTGAGTGTAACCCCCTGATGTTTGGGGCCTTCTCTGTAGTATATACTTAAGACAGGGTCATTTTCTGCTTACCAAAGAATCATCCCTCATGGTTCTCTGCACCTCCACAGTTAGATGGGGCCATTGTGACTAGTTCTGCTCAATGGCCTATTATTAAAAGAAGTGATGTGGATACTTCTAGGCCAATGCATTTCCAAGCTGGGGTGATTATATAATGCTACATAATATGTAGATTACATAATGCTACAGTTAACATGAAGGAAGGAGACCCCAATGTAGTGGAACAGTTCTTTAGGGAGAAGGAACAGAACTTCCTGGTCATTGTATGCTCAGCTCCTTGCACTGCACAGAAAACTTTATAGGGTCTCAGTAAATTTGTGTTCAAGGACCATGATAGTATGACTTTCTCTTAAGTAGTTTTGTTATTTAAAAACTCAGCAATTTAGGAGGAATAAACAATAAGTTCCTGGATGCAATACATAAGTAAATTTAAATAATGCATTCATCTTGAAATCACAAAAACTGTAATTTTCTATTATAGAAAAAGGGGACTACTTTGCCCCAAACCATATTCATATGGGACAAAATCACCAAATTAAAGCTGCACATCTACAAAATATATAGTTATTAATTTTTTGAAGTGAGAAACAGTAACATATTTTCACTGACCTTCATAATCTCATCACACTCTTCTCTCAGAGTGTACAAGCAGATTTCAGTAATCCCACAGAAACTTTTCTTAAACATCTAAATTTCATTGACATATAATGTATTATTATTTTCAGAGGTAGAGGTAGAGGTCAGTGATTCATCATCATTATATATTATATAATATATATATGTACATTATATATTATATAATATATATATATACATATATACACATTATATAACATCATTATATAACATCCAGTGCTCATTACATCATATGCCCTCCTTAATGTCCCTCACTTAGTTACCCCATCCCCCCACAACCCTCCCCTCCAGGAAACCTCAGTTTGTTTCCTAGAGTTGAGTCTCATGGTTTGTCTCCCTCTCTGATTTCAGCACATTTTATTTTTTCCTCTCTTCCCTATGATTCTTTGTTTTGTTTCTTAAACTCCACATGTGAGTGAGATTGTACCATAATTGTCTTTCTCTGATTGACCTATTTTGTTCAGCATAATAACCTCTAGTTCCATCCATGTCATTGCAAATGGCAAGATTTTGGTTTTTTGATGGCTGAGAAGTATTCCATTGTATATATGTATCTTCTTTATCCATTCATCTGTTGATGGACATCTGGGCTTTTTCTATAGTTTGGCTACTGTGGACATTTTTGCTATAAATATTGGGGTGCATGTGCCCCTGCAGATCACTGTTTTTGTATTTGTGGGGGTAAATACGCAGCAATCCAGTTGCTGGGTCATAGGGTAGTTCTATTTTCAATTTTTTGAGGAACCTCCACACTGTTTTCCAGAGTGGCTACACCAGCTCACATTCCCACCAACAGTGTAGGAGGGTTCCCCTCTCTTTGCATCCTTGTCAACATCTGTTATTTCCTGACTTCTTAATTTTAACCATTGAGTCTGGTATGAGGTGGTATCTCATTGTGGTTTTAGTTTGTATTTCCCTGATGCTGAGTGATGTTGAGCATTTTTTCATGCGTCTGTTGGCCATTTGTATGTCCTCTTTGGAGAAATGTCTGTTCCTGTTTCCAGCCCATTTCTTGATTGGATTATCTGTTCATTGGGTGTTGAGTTTGATAAGTTCCTAATAGATTTTGGATACTAGCCCTTTATCTGATATGTCATTTGCAAATTTCTTCTCCCCTTCTGTTGGCTATCTTTTGGTTTTGTTAGTCATTTCCTTTGTTGTGCAAAGGCTTTTTATCCTGACGAAATCCCAATAGCCCATTGTTGCCTTTGTTTCCTTTGCCTTTGGAGACATGTCTATCAAGAAGTTGCAGGACCTGAAGGATTCCCTGGGGAATTCTACCAAACTTTCAAAGAAGAAATAATACCTCTTCTCCTGAAGCTCTTTCAAAAAATTGAAACAGAAGGAAAACTTCCAGACTCTTTTTATGAAGCCAGTATTACCCTGATCCCCAAACCAGGCAAAGACCCACCAAAAAGGAGAATTTCAGACCAATATCCCTGATGAATATGGATGTTAAGATTCTCAACAAGATACTAGCTAATGGGATCCATCAGCACATTAAAAATTATCCACCATGACCAGGTGGGATTCATCCCTGGGTTGCAAGGGTGGTTCAATATTCACAAATCAATCAACGTGATAGAACAAATCAATAAGAGAAGAGAAAAGAACCACATGGTCCTCTCAATCAATGCAGAAAAAGCATTTGACAAGATACAGCATCTGTTCCTGATTAAAACGCTTCAAAGTATAGGGATAGAGGGAACATTCCTCAACTTCATCAAATCTATCTATGAAAAACCCACAGCAAATATCATCCTCAATGGGAAAAAGCTGACAGCCTTCCCACTGAGATCAGGAACACGACAAGGATGCCCACTCTCACCACTCTTGTTCAATATAGTATTAGAAGTCCTAGCAACAGCAATCAGACAACAAAGAGAAATAAAAGGTATCCAAATTGGCAATGAAGAAGTCAAACTCTCTCTCTTCGCAGATGACGTGATACTTTATATGGAAAACCCAAAAGACTCCATCCCCAAACTACTAGAACTCATAGAGCAATTCAGTAATGTGGCAGGATACAATGTCAATGTACAGAAATCAGTTGCTTTCTTATACATGAACAATGAAAATACAGAAATGGAAATTAGAGAATCGATTCCATTTACTATAGCACCAAGAACCATAAGATACCTGGGAATAAACCTAACCAAAGAGGTAAAGGATCTGTACTCAAGGAACTACAGAACCCTCATGAAAGAAATTGAAGAAGACACAAAAATATGGAAGACCATTCCACGCTCATGGATTGGAAGAATAAACATTGTTAAAATGTCTATACTGCCTAGAGCAATCTATACTTTCAATGCCATTCTGATCAAAATTCCACTGGCATTTTTCAAAAAGCTGGAGCAAACAATCCTAAAATTTGTATGGA
>NW_019154101.1:36305642-36306021 GCF_002288905.1 Enhydra lutris kenyoni | reverse complement strand
AGATACCAGGGAATAAACCTAACCAAAGAGGTAAAGGATCTGTACTCAAGGAACTACAGAACCCTCATGAAAGAAATTGAAGAAGACACAAAAATATGGAAGACCATTCCACGCTCATGGATTGGAAGAATAAACATTGTTAAAATGTCTATACTGCCTAGAGCAATCTATACTTTCAATGCCATTCTGATCAAAATTCCACTGGCATTTTTCAAAAAGCTGGAGCAAACAATCCTAAAATTTGTATGGAATCAGAAGAGACCCTGAATTACTAAGGAAATGTTGAAAAAGAAAAACAAAATTGGAGGCATCACATTGCCTGATTTTAAGCTTTACTACAAAGCTGTGATCACCAAGACAGCTTGGTACTGGCACAAAA
>NW_019154101.1:36071176-36305242 GCF_002288905.1 Enhydra lutris kenyoni | reverse complement strand
AATTAACAAGACAGTAAATAATGTGTGTTGGAGAGGATGTGGAGAAATGGGAACCCTCTTACACTGTTGGTGGGAATGCAAGTTGGTACAGCCACTTTGGAAAACAGTGTGGAGATTTCTTAAGAAATTAAAAATACAGCTACTCTATGACCCTGCAATTGCACTACTGCATATTTACTCCAAAGATACAGATGTACTGAAAAGAAGGGCCACCTGTACCCCAATGTTCATAGCAGCAATGTCCATAGTCACCAAACTGTGGAAAGAACCAAGATGCCCTTCAACAGATGAATGGATAAAGAAGATATGGCCCATATATACAATGGAGTATTATGCCTCCATCAGAAAAGGATGAATACCCAACTTTTGTATCAATTTGGATGGGACTGGAAGAGATTATGCTGAGTGAAATAAGTCAAGCAAAGAGAGTCAATTATCATATGGTTTCACTTACTTGTGGAGCATAAGAAATAACACGGAGGACACAGGGAGATGGAGAGGAGAAGGGGGTTGGGGGAAATTGGAGGGGGAGACAGACCATGAGAGACTATGGACTCTGAAAAACAATCTGAGGGTTTTGAAGGGGTGGGGGTGGGAGGTTGGGTGATCCTGGTGGTGGGTATTATGGAGGGCACGTACTGCACAGAACACTGGGTGTGGTACATAAACAATGAATTCTGGTCCACTGAAAAGAAGTTAAAAAAAAAAAAAAAGAAGAAGAAGAAGTTGCTGTGGCCAAGGTTACAGAGATTGATGTCTGTGTTCTCTAGGATTTTGATGGATTCCTGTCTCACATTTAGGTCTTTCATCAGTTTTGAGTCTATTTTTGTGTATGGTGTAAGGAAATGGTTCAGTTTCATTCTTCTGCATGCGAATATCCAATTTTCCCAACACCATTTGTTGAAGAGACCATCTTTTTTACACCGGATATTTTTTCCTACTTTGTCAAAGATTAGTTGGCCATAGAGTTGAAGGTACATTTCTGGGTTCTCTATTCCATTCCATTGATCTATGTATTTGTTTTTGTGCCAGTATCATACTGTCTTGATGATTACAGCTTTGTAATAGAGCTTGAGGTCTGGAATTATGACACCACCAGCTTTGGTTTTCTTTTTCAACATTCCCTTGGCTTTTTGGGGTCTTTTCTGGTTCCATACAAATTTTAGGATTATTTGATCCAGCTCTGTGAAAAAAGTTGATGGTGTTTTCATAGGGATTGCATTGAATGTGTTGATTACTCTATGTATTGTAGACATTAAATAATGTTCTCCAATCCATGGGCATGGAAAGTTTTCCATTTCTTTGTGTCTTTCTCAATTTCTCTCATAAGTGTCCTGTAGTTTTAGAGTACAGATCTTTTGCCTCTTTGGTTTGGTTTATTCCTAGGTATCTTATGGTTTGGGGTGCAGTTGTAAATGGTACTGATTCCTTAATTTCTCTTTCTTCTGTCTCACTGTTAGTGTATAGAGATGCAACTGATTTCTATGCATTGATTTTATATCCTGCTACTTTGCTCAATTCCTGTATGAGATTTAGCAATTTATGGGTGCAGTCTTTTGGGTTTTCCACATAGAGTATCATGTCATCTGCGAAGAGTGAGAGTTTGACTTCTTCTTTGCCAATTTGGGTGACTTTTATTTCTTTTTGTTGTTTGATTGCTGAGGGTAGGACTTCTAGTGCTATGTTAAACAACAGTGGTAAAAATGGACATGTTTCTGACCTTAAGGGGAAAAGTTCTCAGTTTTTCCCCTTGGGAATGATATTTGCTGGGCTTTTCATATATGGCTTTTATGATATTGAGGTATGTTTCCCCCCCACCTCTACACTGTGAAGAGTTTTAATCAAGAAAGGATGTTGCGCTTTGTCAAGTGCTTTTTCTGCATCTATTGAGAGATCATAGGGTTCTTGTCCTTTTCCTAAAGAACCTTCTTCACTGAGTCTCCAAACACAATGTTTCCAAGTGGTTTTAATTTAAGCTTGTTTATGATAAGATGAATGTTATTCTGATTGATTGGCAAATGTCTACCAGCAGCAATAAGAGCAATTATATTTGACATGAAGACATTATAAAATCTATAACCCAAACCTTTGAAGCCTGATTTGAAATGTCAAATTTGACTTATGAGAAACAGTTATAATCCTACTTCATGCAAAAAGCATTAGGTTAATGTTGGAGCAAAGTACTGTTGCCAAGCATGCGCTGGCATAATTAATCAAGGATATTTCAGAAATGAATTGTCTCCAAGAGGTTATTGATTTACTGTCACGACACATTCTCCTTATGGCGGCGATAGTGCTCCAGAGCTGGGATGCCCTGGCAGGCATGTTTCAGTGACTAAGCCTTGATCTGTCCTCCTGGACGCCTGCCATCCTGCACTGACATCTGCAAACACTCACATTTGACAGCTTCATGCCTGAGCGTGGTGGCTTCCAAGTTGATTAGGATGAGTTCAGAGGGGTTTTGGACCAATCTGAGTGTAATTGAAAGCAGAGAACTGTGTCTCCAGAGAGAGACATGCACCTAGTAAATGGCATCATGTTAATAGAGACTGTACATGCTCATCCACATGCATGCAAATGCACATATGCAAATATATCCATACGCACACACATGTGTAAACACATCCACACACACATGTATGCGCACATAAACATATCATGCATACACACACGCGCAAGTACAAACGGACACATGGACATAGCATATGTAAGGAATGGCGCCGATTTCAGTTTTAATATTGAATATTTAATATTGAGGCTTATCTCTATTATCTTTTAAACTAAATTCAAGTCTTACAGAAATGTTATTTGAACACAGACAAAGCAGCTATAACCCTGCTCTTTTTCACAATGAATCCATGATCAGAAGGCCTCACAGCACAGAGTATTCTAATGTTCTGCTAAAGACCACAGGGAAAAGTCAAGGGAGAAAGTGACAATTTAGCTCACAGCTCAAAAACTTTTCTCTGTAGCTTTTAAATTTGATTTTGCAAACAGAAAAAGACACACTTTCTACACCAAGTAATGTTGATGGTTACAGAAGTATAGATGGACCCACAGTAGATACTAGGTGGAGAAAGGCCTCTAGGAAATGGATAACATCTCTGCTACCCTGGACACAGTGCATCAAGTTCAATATCCCTTCTAGGTCTTTTTCAAGTCATATTTTCCTGTAAATTTCCTGTAAATTTGGCTGCATTGCTGATTGTAAGGCCACTGAATACGGATGAATGGGGCCTCTGGCAGCTGCATAAGCTCTTCTCTCTAATGGGGAGGTGAAGAGAAGAAGAGCCCCCATTGGCGGGCTACATGACTTCATGGCAACTGGAGCCCTTCTGGACCCCAGGCTCCTCATCTGTTAAGAGTCAACAGCAGTCGACAGCAGGGATCCTAAGTCCTGAGAATTCATGTCTACATCCTTGATGATACACTTCTGTGTCCAGTGTTTGTATCTGCCCTTCCTTCCTCCCTCACCATAAACTTTCATCTTAATGATAACACATATGGTGCACAAATATTAAGTGTCAGGGGGTTGTGTGTTCACAAAGTGAACTCACTCCCATAACCAGCACCTACAACAAGAAGCCCCCGTCATATCCCCGTCATATCCCCTCTTGTCAACTAATCTCCCCCTCAATGTGACCACTACTCTGACTTTGAACAGCAAAGTAGTTTTGTTTCATTTTAAAATTTATATGGCTGCAATATTATATATCTCTATATATCTATATAGATATGTATATCTATATAGATATAGATACAGATATAGATATATATTTGGTGCCTGGTTTTGCTCAATATTACATTCGTGAGATTCATACATGTTGAGGCTTAGAATTGTGGGTTTCCATTCTTGCTGCTGTATAGTTCTCTGTTGTGTAAATACAACACAATTTATTCATTTATTCTACTGTCGATGACACTGTGGCTTCTGTGCGGTTTGATCCATTTAGAAAACAGCCTGCTAAGAACATTCTTATGTATTCTTCTCTTGGTGAACACATGTTTGCATTTTTCTTGGCTATATGCTGAGGAGAGGAGTTGCAGGAGGTACAACGTCAGGGAGTTTTTCAAGGTGATTGTACCAACTTACACTCCTGTTAGGGGTGTACAGAATTCCACACGTTCCACATCCTTGTCAGCCTTGATGCTGTCTGTCCTTTTTGCTTCAGTTGTTCTCATGCTTGCCCTTTAAATGACAGCATTGCTCTCCTAACCCAGGTTGTCACAGTGTTGTAGGTCAGTTTCCCTGTGGAGCAGACTCTGAGGTAGAAACCAGCATGCAGAAGGCTTATTGGGAAGTTTTTGAGCATCCCAGGCTCCCTTCTTAGGGAGCTGAACCATGGTGAGCTCGGAAGCTGGCCCTGCCCTTCAGAGCTGCCTTGAACTGGAGTAGGTGGACCGGATCTTTGTACCTTCCCAGACCAGTTATGGGGTGTGGGCTGCCACAGGGAAGGGACCTGACCTCTATCAAGACAGTTCTCCTCCGGATAGGTTCCAGGAGAGGACATCAGAAAGCACTGACGAGGGCAGCACTCCCAGCTGCTAGCAAAGTAAATCCCTCGTCCCAGAGGGGGCCTGGATGGCACATCACCACCTCCACCGAACATGGATGGTCTTTGTTCAAATCCTATTTGCTAGCCCATTCCATGTCTTGGCCATAGGGTCAGGAGTGAAGCTAGCGAAACTTCTATTTTGAAATTCATCAAGGGACTATCTACCACCACAAGAGCCTGACCATTCCCACCTGCACTGCAGGTCTGTGAATGCACTGACATTGGCACTGAGGTGAACTTTGCATTTTTAGGAGGCAAGAAGCTGGTCAGTGTATGGTAAAATCCCTCACTACCCCTTCATCTGGGAGCTATAAAGTCAGCTGTTGTAATTCTACACATGGTCAAGCATGACTAATCAGCCTTCTTGACATGCAACAGGGTTTCGTATTACATAAGATATAGTTGGCACTTCATGCTCTTCACAACTTGTTATCAATTTGTAGCTATTCAGCAATTTATTTAGCTGAATAAGGCATAGGCTAGACATCTAGTTTTGGTGACCATGGATTTGAGATTCTAGGAATCATGCCAGTCATTCTCTTGTGAGAAAGTGTATATGGGAGGGATTTCTCGAGGAAGAAATAGGCTTTAGGCTCCAGATGAAGATCTTAACAAAGTGACCTTTGATTTTATTTTTCCTTACGGCCTATGTTTTGTTATTTGCACCCACAGACCAGTATTTTAAACAACTTTGTTTTCCAAACCATATATACCATCTCATAATTCCTCCCATTTTAATATAATTAATCAAAGACATACATTTTGGCCAGCGTCAGATCAGTATGAGATCAACAGTATTACTACACAGCTCACAGAGTTCAGCCAAATCAAAGAAACCTGACATTTTCATTAGCCTCTATAGCCTAATCAAGGGCAGAGCTTTTTGTAAGCTTAAACACAACTCATGGGCTGTTCCCCATACCTACTTTTCTTGACCCCTGGGAGTCAGGTCTCCATTGTGCAGATATCTTGGGTAAGCAGAAAAATCCCCAGTATACATAGGATGACTGAAATTTGTGTCTCTTCACAGGAGACCTCCTCACTCGTGGATATTGGACCTTCAAGGGCTGTTCATCAGCTTTTGTCTTTAGGTCGACTGACCCCCTGCTCCAGCCAGCATTATTTTCTGACTCAATGTTCCTCTTTCTCTGATAGTTATGGATCAAAGCTTTAGGGGAGCCCCTAAAGAAGGAGTAGGATGAGAGCAGAGCTCACTTAGAGAGTGAGAATTCTCACTCTTACGAATCAGAGAGGATGAAGGAGAAAGATGATTCCACAGTGTAAAATGAGGAGCATTTTGGGCTGTATGAACTAGGTAACAGCAGTCAGTTCCAGAATCCTGGGGCAAAGAATAAAGTGAGCTGAGCATTGTATGAAAGCCGTGTGCTGGGCTCTACAAGGATGGGCACCTTAGGGGTTATGAAAGCGGAATACACTGAAAGTATAAATTGATTCAATAACTCTTCTGTTAAATTTATGAACATGACCAAGAAAAGATCAGTAGGGAAAGCTAGGGTCCATTGAGAATACCAAGTGTCCTTATAGTTAAGGAAACTATATATATATAAGTCCTTCCCCAGTGTGGAGGAGGACCCCTTCCTCTGGCCTTAATTGGTCTGGGGTCTGACCCATCATGGTGATGGCTTCAGTCTAGAAGAAACAAGGTGGCTTCCAGTATTTGAGCAGAGATGCTGGAATCCGCTAGATGCTCGAGCAGGAGATGGTTTACAAATGTCGATGAGGAACAGGAAAGGGGAGGAGAGGGAGGCAAGGGCCAGGTTGCTCCTCTGAGTCATGTGCGTATTCTTTGACTCTGCCTAAATTGGTCCTTAGTCATGTTATTGTCTTTGATGGATTCTTGACAGATCATCTCAGGTGATTTCCAACTAATTCCTGCAGGGAATGGGCCCCTGTCTTATCCTTAATTCCTTTTAATTCATCAGCTATGGAGGATTACAGATAAGCAGGATTCTAAATCAGAGTAATGAAGAGAAATGTCATTGAGTGATATCTGGCTGCCCCTAGTGTGCTAAGGGCTGGAGATGAAGCAAATGAAATGCATAGTGTAAGAAACCGACTTCACAGCCTTGCAGAGGCAGCCAGGAAGGAGCGTGTGCACAGGGCTTTCAGACAGTAGGTGCTTTGTACATCTTTGTGCAATGGGGGAGTGGGTGAGGTGTCTGCAGAAACATGGCGGATGCTGAAGGCATGACCGGGTTACATTCTGTCATTTTAAGTTCACAAGGAGGATGAGCCCTTCCTATAAGGGTTTCTCTACCAAAGCTCTCTCCTCCCAGTGAGGTATATTGTGTTCAGCTCTTGCCAAACTTAAATTGCATCCATGTTAAAGAGGAAAAAAGGCTTTAGCACATTCCTTAGGGGAATGGAAACAATTTATTTTGTTTGTTTCTAATGGAGAGGGTTAGCTCCAAAATCTCACTGTGAGGTCTGAGAATCTGGGTTGAGGACTGCAAGGCGGCCAGAGGGAGCGGGAGAAGGAGAGAGAAAGAGAGAGGGCGTGACAGAGTGGGAGAGAAACAGGGAGAGGGAGAGAGAGAGGGAGGAGAAAGGGAGAGAGAGAGAGACTAGTCACTGAGACCTCCTCAGGTGATTGAGACAGCAGAAGCAGCCACTTACAAAGCCAACACATCAACTATAGTTCCTGGATTTAGGGCAGGAATACATACTTAGCTAAGTATTATATGAATTGATGTGCTTTCACAATATTTAGTTTTTCTTAAAAATGCTTGTTTTGTTTTAAAATTAAAACCTTCCTCTGTTGCTCAGCACAACCAAGCATAATACAGTTTTGAGGGTGGTAGTGGTGGTGGTTTCTGCTTGTTTTGTTTTCCTCCTTGATATTCAGAGAATGGAACCGCCAAGCTTACAGTTCACCTCGCTTCAGAGGAGGGACATTGAAGGCATAAATGCAAATGACCTGGGCAATAACAAGTAATGAGCTTTTGGAAAGGCTCTCTGATTTCCCAACATAAGCTGGATGATGAGAAACCTAAGCATGATTTCTCAACTACTGGTGTCCCCAAAAGTTTATTTTGTAATATAATTTATATCCAAAGGGTGGGCTTAGTCTCCTAACTAGAGTGGAGCATCGTCACTGCAAAGCTGCAAATGTCAGTATACAGCCTCAGGGTTAACACGGGCAGCATAAATAACAAAGAAAATGCATCCTTCTCTGAGTTCCCAAGCCTGTAATAAGACTGCTGGCATTTCAGTGATATACAGTCTCTTTTTATGTTCGGCAGAGAGCAGTATGCTGTGGGTCTTGGAGATACTGTTTGATTGCTTTACAGAAACCAATCAATAACACACAGGTAAAATTTTCTGCAAGATACATAAATCCTAGCATGGGGAGACCAGCTGTTGTGAGATTCTGGATGGGTGCCAGTTTCCAACTGGGGAGTCTCGGAAATGATCCTGAATCTGGGGCTTTGTTTGGATTTCAATGGAACATAATCGGGTGACATCTGGTCCCCCCACCTTGTGCTGGCTTGGCCACACTTCCTCCACTGTGGCTCTGGGCACCTCCTGCAGGGCTTCCTGTGAGTGCCAAGGACCAGTACCCTGCCTGTCACCAGCTGCCAATCAGTTTTTCACAGTGGGGGACAAAAAACGAACTTGGGGCCCTGAAGATACCTGCTGAGAACGACTCATAAAAATGATCTTCAAATCCAATTTGGGTCCTGCTGCCCTACAAGTTACTGGACATGAGACAGAAAAAGAATTTTAAAACTAACTTTGGGGCAGGGGCAGGGAGGGGAGCTGGCAGAAGGGAATCAGGAAAAACATAGGAAATTGGCAGCAGTGTGGTGGGGCACAAGGTGATGGAAATGGAGAGAAGGGGTGAGAGACCTAATGAATGAGGGATAATAATAAACAGATTCATGGAAATACATGCACCCTTGCTAATAAGCAGTGACATTCAAGTGAAAAACTCTTTTCACATATTAAATTAGCAAGTCTTTCTTTTAAAATAAGACTATGTTGCAAGAAGGAGGTGAAAAATGCATACTCCTGAATATTGGACAAAGAATGTGTGACAACCACTGTTTTGGATGGAAACTGACCTTATTATCAAGGGCCCTGAACCTTTTTCCAAAGACTGTAATTAAACTTCTGGGTCTATGCTAAAGAAATAATGATCAGCCTAAATAAAATAAATAAGCACAAGATAAAAACATACCCTTCCTCAGCTTAGTGAACAAAGATATTTTCCCTAACCATATTTATAGCAGCAGAATAATTAAAAATTCTCTTAATGATCTACAATGCGGGAAATGTTTTTAAATTAAGATATAACCACTCCACAAAATACTACATAGCCCCTAAAAGATATCAAGAAAAATACTTATATCATATTTAGAAATCAAAGAACATCAAAGACTACTTACATTATCATATGCAGTTTTGAAAATCTTGTTTTTGTTCCTAAAAGGAAGACATTATAACATTAACAATGACTTCCTTTGTCTGCAGGACCATGAGTGACCATCTTTCTTGTTTCTACAGTTTTGTCCTTTTTAAAATGCTCTTCAATTTGTATGTATTACTTTATTATTAAAGATAACTTCATGAAAAATTTTAAAGAATGCACTAAAGAAAAAGTATATGGAATATATGTAAGGAAAAATACTTGAATGTTTTTAAGAAAACCCAGAAATATGAAGAAACAGGGTTCAGCTTACAGCAGAAGCTAAGAGGAACAGGAAACAGGGTGAAAAGAAGAATGTTCTAAATATGAGAATTAAAACTGTAAGGAGAAGGGAGAAACATAAGTCAGTGATAAGAAAGGAAGAAAACCAGATAAAATCACAGGACACAGAAAATGAAAAGGAAGGGCTAGCAAATGAAAATTGTATTGTTGACTACTGGATCCCTGTGGCTCTGCTGGAGGACATTTAGAAATGTTTGGTCATTGGAAGTAGTGCTGGGACAAGGCCACATGCCTTTACACACAGTGAAGTCAGAGACGACTGGACCCAGTGGAGGCAATGGATGAATCTAATTTCCCTTGTTCGCTGCCATGGCCAGGAGTTCTGGAGTTTTCAGTTTCAAGTTCTCAAGTCAGTCCGTTGGGATGTAAGTGCCCCAACAGATATTCCTTGTGGCTTTCCCATTGCCAGTGGATGGTCTCCTGCTTATCTCGGGTGTTCATTTGATGTATGATATCTCAGGCTAGCTAATCAGATTTGTTTGTGGAGAAATGGAAAGGGAAGAACTTAGAGAGCGTGGCAATTGCTGAAAAATTGATAATGTAGTGTAGGCAGAAAAGTGTACTTTGCATAAGTCTCATGTGTGGTCCCCTAAAGAGTGTCTGTCTCTGACCCTCTGGGAAACTTGAGGGGAAAGCATAATTGTTAAATGTTTTCCTAAGATCTTCCACTTGCTAGATTGTAAAACATTTTTATTTTTTAATGAGTCTTAGATTTTAGTTCTGTTTGATGTATATTGGCTGCCTCTATCTTTTCCTAATCCTGCCTAAAATCCCTTCCTTCATTCTAGAAACCCTTGAGAATCCCTACTTCTTAAAACCCATATATGATCAAGTAGTAAGTTAATGGGATTTCTGGCGGCAATTTCCTTCATCTGAAAGCCACAGCTTCCCAGAATTTCCGCATTTTCTCTGCCTCTGCTTCCCTTTCGCTCTGCAGCTTCACATACGGTAAGATAAAAGAGGGCGGTTCTTGTTTTCCAGCGTCACTGTAAAATCAGGCCGTGCTGCATGGTAGAGTTTTTCCCACAGTAAATAATTCTTTTTACCTCTCGTTTGTGGATGGAGCCTTCAATTTCCTAGAGAAAAGGTATCCTGGCAATGATGTCACCCTGTTTTAACAACATGAAGTATTTAATATTTCTGATCCTACTCAGATTATATAAACCCATTTACCTTCCCCTGGTGCAGTTTAAATTTGCAAGTAGATTTAATATAGAGATGTTTTTTGCTAAGCTATATTACAAAAACACTTCCTCTTGCAAATTCTCCCTTTGCCTTCTGTTAGTCATTTCGCTGCCACATCCATGGCTGGGCTGAAGCAATTGTGGAAAGCCTCTTAGCCTCAGCACCTTGAATGTGTCATTCGAGTCTTTTTTTCAACAGTGGGATGGGGTAGATACTCCCACTCTTGCTCATAACTCACACGTTTGCTGAAAGATAATCACTGAGAGAAACTGACCATAAACTAACCATTTGCTTTTCCCAGAGTCCAAGGATTACCAGCCAATATAAATTTATTGCATTAACGTCAAGGAAGGAAAAGAACTTGAAGAAGTTCCTTAAGTCATTGCAAGGTTAGAGTTATTTGCTTAGCTCATTGCTCTGATTGGAGGTGTCCTTAACTAGATTTCTCTTTTTCATCAGAGGCAATGGCAACTCTAAGTGAGTAAGGGTTCTTATAACTTTTCATTTCTGTCCACTCAACCCACTGTGGGGTTAGTTTGGAGGTGATTCTGTTTCTCCAGGTGTATTGAAACACTTTAGATTCTAGCATTTGAAACATTTTATATGGAGGAAAGGTGTTACAATTTATATGTGTTATTGTAATAGCTTTATACTTCTCCCCCTGTAGATTCTGACATTTAAACAAAGCTACTTTTCTTGCCTGCTTAGGTGAAGGCCACCAATGTTCACATGCGACCCCCAAATCCAGCTTTGCAAGGTTTGCAAGTCGTCAACATTGAAGAGCACCCAATACTTTCCTTCTTCCTTCCACAGCCCTTTGGAACAAACAACTGTGTGTGGGTAACAATGAGGGTCCCAGGCCATCATCTCAGGCTGTTTTCTTGGGTTGAAACTCTGGGACTTTCATTTTTAATTTTCTTCCCTTCCCCTTTAACTAAAGAGGTGAAGCCAAAGAGAAGGCATGCTTTTATTTTTTGTTAATTTTAATAAGCAAAAGAATGAGGTCAACTGTGGGCTTCCTCTATGCAAAATGTACTGATAAATGAATAAAGAGCTTTTGCAGGTATGAGATGAGAATCAGCTGGTTAAGGGAAGGGTTCTGAAGTTGGATGTGGTTGGCATTCTAGATTTGTACTTACTGGCTTTGGGGCAGAGAGTCAGATTATTTAAGCCTCAGTTTACACATCCATAAAATGGGATTAAAAAGAATAGCTCACCTAATGGTATTTGGAAATAAATTAAAGTATATAAAAAGTTCATCATAGTACCTGCCACAGAGTAAGTGTTCAAGAGATGTTTGTGCTATCATTGTTTTATTGTCCCAGCTGTAATCTTTCCTTGATTCTTCCTTGTGACCACAGTACCTTAGAGGGTTTTGAGTGAACTTGAAATAGAGTGGCCTTAACCAGCCCATATAGGGAATCTATGATCATGGATGGATGAATGAAAGAATGAATGGATGGATGAAGTTTACTGGCTCTTAAAGAAAATCAGAGGATAGTAGTAAATTCCAACTATTTAATAACCACTGAGTACAGTTATGCATATTGAATTGACATAGTGGGGGTAGGGAGGGATGTCTGTAAGGGTAGAAAAATTCTTACTGTCTTTATCTACCCCCTTCTCCAATATGACTTTAGTCCACATACTCTACCACAATCTCTACAGAAATGGTTCAGTTGGCCTTCAGGTCATTATATCCAAATCTTAGCATACTGAATCTTTTAGGCAATTAACTTCAGTATGTTTAAAGCTAAATTCATCACCAGCCATCTTCAAGTTATTCGTTATTTCAAGATATGGTTCCCCATCCATTATCCAATAAAGTGTTCAAATAAGAGACTGAGAGTCATTCTGACTTCTTCCCTTCACATTTCTGTTGGTAAAACTGGATGGGAAACACTGGGAACAGACCAGGTCTTTTTTTTTGGGAGCGGGGGGGGGGGTTACATTTCTAACTTTGGCTATGAGCATTAGATATGAGGAAGCCTTATGATGATCAAGTACATGTAAGTCGGCAGCTTGGAAAGAAGCTTTAGCTACATAATAAATGAAGCCTTGGGTAGATAAGCTCACTTAGGAGAAAAGTATATATTTAGACCAGAAGAGGGCCTAAGAACAAGCCTTGGAGAACTCTGTTTTGTGCTGGATAGAGCACAATGGATTGTGCTGGATTGAGCCTGCAACGCACAGTAGAGGAAGTAGCCAGAGACATACAAGGAGAGCCAGAAAGTGTTGTATTAAGGAGCCAAGGGAAGAAAGATCTGAGGAGAGAGCAGTCAGTAGCATTTAATGCCACTGAAAAGGCAAAATAAGGACTGAAAATGTCTACTGATGTTCTGGCAAATGGAGGTCAGCAGAGACCTTGGTAAAAGCCATATCAGTGGTTGATGGAGATAGAAGACAATAGTGTAGTCAATCCTGCTAGTCCATATTATCTAATCTAAACTCTTAGGCCTAGAATTTAAGAACTTTCCTTAACTGTTCCTCAAGTTGTTTTCAAGGTAAGGTTTCATTTATAATCTCCAAAGTGACTCTTTGCTTTAACTATGTCAGTCAGTACCCCTGTCCCCCCAAGGATTTCTTTCTGCATTCTATTCACGTGTCCCTCTTTGATTTTCTCTACCAAGAAAGTCCATGGAATACCTTTGTTAGTTAGCAGAGGCTGTGGGGTAAGAAGCATGTGAAAGAAGAAAAATCTTTAAGCAAATATTTTATGAGTTTTGCAAAAGGGTGTGGCTGAGAACAGAAGATATTGCTCTCTTTAATGTTAGCAATGATTAAGAAGAAATCTTTGCATGGAGATGACTTGGAGTTCAGCATTGCTGAGTCAGTGCAAACATTAATTCTATTGATGATTTGAGTCATAATTTGCCAGTTGACTATTCACAATTCATGAAGAGGCTGAATAAACTCAGCTCATTTGAACTTGTTCAGCATGTTCGATACTCTCCCATTTTATGACAGATTAAACGATGTGGAAGACTTTTGTCTTTATTTTACTGATGAGGAAATTGAGGGCTTGCATTCTCTAGCATTTGTATAGGAAAGGTTCAGTCTAGTGGGAAACATCTGGCCTTTATCTTTGGAGAAAACTAGATTCAAATACTGCTGATGTCAGTGATTAAATTGGAGGACTGTGGACATTTATTTGGCTTTTCTGAGTCTCAGTTTCCTCATCTGTTAAATGGGGATAATACTTTTCACATGTGATTGTCATGAGAACTAAATTATATAAACCCACAGCTGTGCAAAAATGGGCATTCAATAGTTACTAGTTTCCTTTCCTTTCCCTCCTTAAATTTCAAAATCCCAACAGAAAAAGCAACACTAGATGCACATGGATATCTCAGCTTAACCTGAGAGCTGGCAGGATGTGATGGATGATAAGGGAACTCAGCTTTTCACCACAGTATATGTGTTTGGAGCTAAGTCTCCATCTTCCACAGACATTATTGGACACAAGTAAGAATTAGAGCTCATAAAGGGGTTATCTTGGCTTGTTGGGCTGACTGAGCTCATGGGGTCAAGACAGAGTGTGCATGTGTGAGGAGAGGGACCATGATTTATCTTTCTGTCTCCACATGCCTTGATACAGTATCCAGAACCTACCAGACAACCCAAGAAACATGGGATGGTGTGTGGGCTAGTTAATGCAACAGATGAAAAAAGCCTGCGTGGCTCAGTTGGTTCAGTATCTGCTTTTAGCTCAGGTCAGGATCCCAGGGTTCTGGGATTGAGTCCTGAGTCAGGCTCCCTGCTCAGTGGGGAGTCTCTTGTCCCTCTCCCTCTGCCCCTCCCCCTGCTTGTGCTACCTTGCACTCTCTCTCTCCCTCTTTCTCTCTCATATAAATAAAAACTTTAAACAAAGAAAAAGAAAAAAGCCTGGCTTAAAAAAAAATTTCAACTTGGCTTTGACACAAACTCTGCTTGACCAGGGGCAAATTACATAAAACATCGCAATTTTAGTTCTTTGCGGAGCCCTTTAGAGCCAAAATGTTCTGAGAACCAAACCAAACCAAATCCAAACCAAAAAGGCAGGCATAAAACTTTTTGTAAAAATGTAAATGCTTAACTCTAATAGTTTAACCCATACACACATGTAGAAACAGTTATATAGTCTCACTGAAAACTCCAAAGATTCATAAGTATTGCATTTGTACTAATTTCAGAGGTTTAATTTGTTTTTTAAGGGTTTCTCAATTCTTTGCAGAGGTCAGTGATCTTTTTGTTTCTGTTCTTTTTTTTTTTTTTTTTTTTAAACAAAGTTATGCTACCTGGGAATATTCAAGTTTTCTCTAAATAGTAATGAGTACATTTTAAACTTTATTTTCGCAACTCAGGTGCTATTGAAAAGGAACAAAATGGATGGGACCCCAGGATCTTGGAACACTCCCTAAAAGCCATCTGACATGGATCAAGGCAGTAAGCTTCCAACTTGTTTTTGAAACTGACCTAGTGACTTCAGCTAAAATGACATGGCGGCTTTAAAATGATTCTTTCCAAAATAGCCATTCACCAGAAAGTCATAGGTTGTCTTAAATATTTACTTTCTGTGACTCCAGCTGCATGCTTTAGGGGCAACTGAGACCAAAGGTTGAAAATATTTCCAAAGCCAATTAGATGATTTAAGATTTCCAGGTCCTTGTCATCATTGTCCTCAAATGAGGAAAGGGAAGTGAGCATTGTCTTAATTTTTCCATCCACTACTGACATTTTTGCAAGAGGCTGCAGTCAGAGGAAATAAATATATTTAAAAGAAACTTTATAAAAAAACAAAAAACTGGGAACATAATTTTCTTCTGATTATCTCAATATATAGAGAATACCAAACAAAGAAAGCAATTCATACTAAGAACTGTTGATGGACCTGATCCCATCAACGGAATTCCATGGAGTGTACTTTGCATTAGGGAAATACCTTATTGATAATATATTATATTCAGTAGGACCCTTTCTGATCTTATTTTAGCTATTTGTTCCATTTTTACCCATTTGGCATCCAAGAAGGATTTTGTCTGGTTTTAATAGCTTCATAACTAAAAAAAAATTAATAATTTGGAAATCACTGGGCAAGAAAAATGTCTAAACCTACTAAGATAAAATTTATTACTGACCAATGAAAATATAAAGTCCAGTTTTAAAAAGTCAACAGTACAAATATGCAAATAAGAATGACAGACCGGTGCAAGATGGCGAAGTAGCAGGCTGAGACTACTTCAGGTAGCGGGAGATCAGCTAGATAGCTTATCTAAAGATTGCAAACACCTACAAATCCAACGGGAGATCGAAGAGAAGAAGAACAGCAACTCTAGAAACAGAAAATCAACCACTTTCTGAAAGGTAGGACTGGCGGAGAAGTGAATCCAAAGCGACGGGAAGATAGACCGCGGGGGAAGGGGCCAGCTCCCGGCAAGCGGTGGAGCAACGGAGCACAAAATCAGGACTTTTAAAAGTCTGTTCCGCTGAGGGACATCGCTCCAGAGGCTTAACCGGGGTGAAGCCCACGCAGGGTCAGCGTGGCCTCAGGTCCCGCAGGGTCACAGAAGGATCGGGTGTGTCTGAGTGTCGCAGAGCTTACAGGTATTAGAACGGGGAAGCCGGCTACAGAGACAGAGCCGAGGAGTGAGCTCTAAGCTCGGGGTTACCTTGAACCGGTTGCAGGCTCGGTCAGCTCGGAGCGCAGCCGGAGGCCAGGGTGACGGGAGTAATTGGGCGCTGTTCTCTGAGGGCGCACTGAGGAGTGGGGCCCCGAGCTCTCAGCTCCTCCGGGCCGGAGACCGGGAGGCCGCCATCTTCATTCCCGCCCTCCGGAACTCTACGGAAAGCGCTCAGGGAACAAAAGCTCCCGAAAGCAAACCCGAGCGGAATACTCAGCCCGGCCCCTGGTAAGGGCGGTGCAACTCCACCTGGGGCAAAGACACTTGAGAGTCACTACAACAGGCCCCTCCCCCAGAAGACCAACAAGAAAGCCAGCCAGGACCAAGTTCACCTACCAAGGAGTGCAGTTTCAATACCAAGGAGAGCAGCAGAATTCCAGAGGAGGAGAAAGCAAAGCACGGAACTCATGGCTTTCTCCCCATGATTCTTTAGCCTTGCAGTTAATTTAATTTTTTTTTCTTTTTCAATTTATTTTTCTTCTGCTGCTAAATTTTTTTAACTTCTACCCTTTTCTTTTTAAATGTTTTTTAACTAGTTTATCTAATATATATATATATATTTTTTTTTTTCCTTTTTATATTTTTTCTTTATTGGTTTTCTTTTTTTAATTGTTTCTTTTTTTTTTTTTTTCTTTCTGAACCTCTTTTTATCCCCTTTCTCCCCCCTCACGATTTGGGATCTCTTCTGATTTGGTTAAAGCATATTTTCCTGGGGTTGTTGCCACCCTTTTACTATTTTACTTGCTCCTTCATATACTCTTCTCGGGACAAAATGACAAGGCAGAAAAATTCACCACAAAAAAAAAGAACAAGAGGCAGTACCAAAGGCTAGGGACCTAATCAATACAGACATTGGTAATATGTCAGATCTAGAGTTCAGAATGACGATTCTCAAGGTTCTAGCCGGGCTCGAAAAAGGCATGGAAGATATTAGAGAAACCCTCTCAGGAGATATAAAAGCCCTTTCTGGAGAAATAAAAGAACTAAAATCTAACCAAGTTGAAATCAAAAAAGCTATTAATGAGGTGCAATCAAAAATGGAGGCTCTAACTGCTAGGATAAATGAGGCAGAAGAAAGAATTAGTGATATAGAAGACCAAATGACAGAGAATAAAGAAGCTGAGCAAAAGAGGGACAAACAGCTACTGGACCATGAGGGGAGAATTCGAGAGATAAGTGACACCATAAGACGAAACAACATTAGAATAATTGGGATTCCAGAAGAAGAGGAAACAGAGAGGGGAGCAGAAGGTATATTGGAGAGAATTATTGGAGAGAATTTCCCCAATATGGCAAAGGGAACAAGCATCAAAATCCAGGAGATTCAGAGAACCCCCCTCAAAATCAATAAGAATAGGTCCACACCCCGTCACCTAATAGTAAAATTTACAAGTCTTAGTGACAAAGAGAAGATCCTGAAAGCAGCCCGGGAAAAGAAGTCTGTAACATACAATGGTAAAAATATTAGATTGGCAGCAGACTTATCCACAGAGACCTGGCAGGCCAGAAAGAGCTGGCATGATATATTCAGTGTACTAAACGAGAAAAACATGCAGCCAAGAATACTATATCCAGCTAGGCTATCATTGAAAATAGAAGGAGAGATTAAAAGCTTCCAGGACAAACAAAAACTGAAAGAATTTGCAAACACCAAACCAGCTCTACAGGAAATATTGAAAGGGGTCCTCTAAGCAAAGAGAGACCCTAAAAGTAGTAGATCAGAAAGAAACAGAGACAATATACATTAACAGTCACCTTACAGGCAATACAATGGCACTAAATTCATATCTCTCAATACTTACCCTGAATGTTAATGGGCTAAATGCCCCAAGCAAAAGACACAGGGTATCAGAATGGATAAAAAAACAAAACCCATCTATATGTTGCCTACAAGAAACTCATCTTAAACCCGAAGACACCTCCAGGTTTAAAGTGAGGGGGTGGAAAAGAATTTACCATGCTAATGGACATCAGAAGAAAGCTGGGGTGGCAATCCTTATATCAGATCAATTAGATTTTAAGCCAAAGACTATAATAAGAGATGAGGAAGGACACTATATCATACTCAAAGGAACTGTCCAACAAGAAGATCTAACAATTTTAAATATCTATGCCCCTAACGTGGGAGCAGCCAACTATATAAACCAATTAATAACAAAATCAAAGAAACACATCGACAATAATACAATAATCATAGGGGACTTTAACACTCCTCTCACTGAAATGGACAGATCATCCAAGCAAAAGATCAACAAGGAAATAAAGGCCTTAAATGACACACTGGACCAGATGGACATCACAGATATATTCAGAACATTTCATCCCAAAGCAACAGAATACACATTCTTCTCTAGTGCACATGGAACATTCTCCAGAATAGATCACATTCTTGGTCCTAAATCAGGTCTCAACCGTTATCAAAAGATTGGAATCATTCCCTGCATATTTTCAGACCACAATGCACAATAGAACAAATCAACGAAACTAGGAGCTGGTTCGTTGAAAGAATTAATAAGATCGATAAACCCCTGGCCAGACTTATCAAAAAGAAAAGAGAAAGGACCCAAATAAATAAAATCATGAATGAAAGAGGAGAGATCACAACTAACACCAAAGAAATACAGACAATTATAAGAACATACTATGAGCAACTCTACGCCAACAAATTTGACAATCTGGAAGAAATGGATGCATTCCTAGAGACATATAAACTACCACAACTGAACCAGGAAGAAATAGAAAGCCTGAACAGACCCATAACCAGTAAGGAGATTGAAACAGTCATCAAAAATCTCCAAACAAACAAAAGCCCAGGGCCAGATGGCTTCCTGGGGGAATTCTACCAAACATTTAAAGAAGAACTAATTCCTATTCTCCTGAAACTGTTCCAAAAAATAGAAATGGAAGGAAAACTTCCAAACTCATTTTATGAGGCCAGCATCACCTTGATCCCAAAACCAGACAAGGATCCGATCAAAAAAGAGAACTACAGGCCAATATCCTTGATGAACACAGATGCAAAAATTCTCGCCAAAATACTAGCCAATAGGATTCAACAGTACATTAAAAGGATTATTCACCATGACCAAGTGGGATTTATTCCAGGGCTGCTAGGTTGGTTCAACATCTGCAAATCAATCAATGTGATACAACACATTAATAAAAGAAAGAACAAGAACCATATGATACTCTCCATAGATGCTGAGAAAGCATTTGACAAAGTACAGCATCCCTTCCTGATCAAAACTCTTCAAAGTGTAGGGATAGAGGGCACATACCTCAATATTATCAAAGCCATCTATGAAAAACCCACCGCAAATATCATTCTCAATGGAGAAAAACTGAAAGCTTTTCCGCTAAGGTCAGGAACACGGCAGGGATGTCCGTTATCACCACTGCTCTTCAACATAGTACTAGAAGTCCTAGCCTCAGCAATCAGACAACAAAAGGAAATTAAAGGCATCCAAATCGGCAAAGAAGAAGTCAAACTATCACTCTTTGCAGATGATATGATACTATATGTGGAAAACCCAAAAGGCTCCACTCCAAAACTGCTAGAACTTGTACAGGAATTCAGTAAAGTGTCAGGATATAAAATCAATGCACAGAAATCAGTTGCATTTCTCTACACCAACAACAAGACAGAAGCAAGAGAAATGAAGGAGTCAATCCCATTTACAATTGCACCCAAAACTATAAGATACCTAGGAATAAACCTAACCAAAGAGACTAAGAATCTATACACAGAAAACTATAAAGTACTCATGAAAGAAATTGAGGAAGACACAAAGAAATGGAAAAATGTTCCATGCTCCTGGATTGGAAGAATAAATATTGTGAAAATGTCTATGCTACCTAAAGCAATCTACACATTTAATGCAATTCCTATCAAAGTACCATCCATTTTTTTCAAAGAAATGGAACAAATAATCCTAAAATTTATATGGAACCAGAAAAGACCTCGAATAGCCAAAGCAATATTGAAAAAGAAAGCCAAAGTTGGTGGCATCACAATTCCGGACTTCAAGCTCTATTACAAAGCTGTCATCATCAAGATAGCATGGTACTAGCACAAAAACAGACACATAGAGCAATGGAACAGAATAGAGAGCCCAGAAATAGACCCTCAACTCTATGGTCAACTAATCTTCGACAAAGCAGGAAAGAATGTCCAATGGAAAAAAGACAGCCTCTTCAACAAATGGTGTTGGGAAAATTGGACAGCCACATGCAGAAAAATGAAATTGGATCATTTCCTTACACCACACACGAAAATAGACTCAAAATGGATGAAGGACTTCCATGTGAGAAAGGAATCCATCAAAATCCTTGAGGAGAACACAGGCAGCAACCTCTTCGACCTCAGCCGCAGCAACATCTTCCTAGGAACATCGCCAAAGGCAAGGGAAGCAAGGGCAAAAATGAACTATTGGGATTTTATCAAGATCAAAAGCTTTTGCACAGCAAAGGAAACAGTTAACAAAACCAAAAGACAACTGACAGAATGGGAGAAGATATTTGCAAACGACATATCAGATAAAGGGCTAGTGTCCAAAATCTATAAAGAACTTAGCAAACTCAACACCCAAAGAACAAATAATCCAATCAAGAAGTGGGCAGAGGACATGAACAGACATTTCTGCAAAGAAGACATCCAGATGGCCAACAGACACATGAAAAAGTGCTCCATATCACTCGGCGTCAGGGAAATACAAATCAAGACCACAATGAGATATCACCTCACACCAGTCAGAATGGCTAAAATTAACAAGTTAGGAAATGACAGATGCTGGCGAGGATGCGGAGAAAGGGGAACCCTCCTACATTGTTGGTGGGAATGCAAGCTGGTGCAACCACTCTGGAAAACAGCATGGAGGTTCCTCAAAATGTTGAAAATAGAACTACCCTATGACCCAGCAATTGCACTGCTGGGTATTTACCCTAAAGATACAAACGTAGTGATCCGAAGGGGCACGTGCACCCGAATGTTTATAGCAGCAATGTCTACAATAGCCAAACTATGGAAAGAACCTAGATGTCCATCAACAGATGAATGCATAAAGAAGATGTGGTATATATACACAATGGAATACTATGCAGCCATCAAAAGAAATGAAATCTTGCCATTTGCGACGACGTGGATGGAACTAGAGGGTATCATGCTTAGCGAAATAAGTCAGTTGGAGAAAGACAACTATCATACGATCTCCTTGATATGAGGTAGAGGAGATGCAACATGGAGGGTTAAGGGGGTAGGAGAAGAGTAAATGAAACAAGATGGGATTGGGAGGGAGACAAACCATAAGTGACTCTTAATCTCACAAAACAAACTGAGGGTTGATGGGGGGAGGGGGGTTGGGGGGGGTGGGATTATGGACATTGGGGAGGATATGTGCTATGGTGAGTGTTGTGAAGTGTGTAAACCTGGCGATTCACAGACCTGTACCCCTGGGGATAAAAATATATTATATGTTTATAAAAAATAAAAATAATAATAAAAAAAAAAAGAATGACAGACCCTGGGGCATGTGGGTGGCTCAGTCTGTTAAGCGTCTGACACTTGATTTCAGATCAGGTCATGATCTCAAACACTTGATTTCAGATCAGGTCATGATCTCAAACTTAGCCCTGCACTGGGTTCCGTGCATGGTGGGGAGTCTGCTAGATTCTCTCTCTCCCTTACCCTCTGCCTCTCCCCTTGCTTTCTCTTTCTCTTTCTCCTAAACAAATAAATAAATAAAATCTTAAAAAAAAAAAAAGTAGCCCCAGAGAACCACGTATGATAGGACCCATATAAAGGTGTAGACTTAGAAGATGTGGAGAAAGGGTAGGGGTAATTTTTAAAGTATCAGTCCTCTTCTATTTTCCATTTAAGAAATTATAATTACTTTCAGTTTTTACCATAGGGCCCATCTCCCTGACCATTTGTTTTCAGTGCTTTCCTCTGCACATTATATAGGCATGAAAACCACTGCTTATCACCGGGAAGTTCAACCTTATTTATTTATTTTCGCAATAATGTTATTATGTCCTATATTCACAATTGCTTTTTAATTTGCTATTCTTTTTACCTTCCTCAGTTATTTATTTAATTTATAAAACTATATTTTTCTTAAGCACATAAGCCATCATTTCCAAAGGAAGATACTCTAAGATATACTATAGTGAAAAATACACCATCATGTCAGTCATCTTAACAAGCTTAAAAAACCATGTTCTCCAATGATTCCCTAATCTTTAGAGAGAGTGGCTATTTGTAGGCAAACAAAATACCTTAAAATCTAGAGAGGATGGAGCAATGGAGATTATAGAAACATAGACCCTTTATGAAGGATTACCAGTTATCATCACACCTAGAAAAATAATTAGAAAACCTGATATAAAACAGTGTATCCTATTAGCATTCTTTTGAAGTTCTCATGAAAGGCATGAACTCTCCCTCCAGAAATGTCCACAAATGCACACACCCATACATATATTTTCACAAGCTAGTTGTCACCTTCAATCCTCCCATGGGTGCTGTTGGTAATCTCATATTATGGACTGGATTCTGCTCCCCCCCTGCATTTATATGTCGAAGTCCCCAACCCCGAATGTGACTGTATTTGAAGATAGGGCCTTGAAAGAAGTAATTGAGGTTCAATGAGATCGTAAGGGTGGGGCCTCAATCCAGTAGGACTAGTCCTTATAAGTAGAGGGAGATACCCCAGGGGTGTGCCCACATAGAGCAAAGGCCTTGTGAAGACACAGGGAGAAGGCGGCCATCTGCAAGTCAGGGAGAGAGATCTTGGGAGAAACCGACCCTGCTGACACCTTGATCTTGGACTTCTAGTCTCCAGAATTGTGAATAATAAATGTCTGTTGTTTAAGTCAACCAGTCTGTGCTATTTTGTTATGGCAACCCTAGAAAGTCAGTACATCACATGACTGAAAGACCCATTATTATATATGAAGGACAATGTGATTTGATGGATGTTGCTAATTACAGACTAGTGCTGTTTTATACCTGAGCACTGACTAATGCTTATACCGGACAGTTTACCCGAGATCACAGAATCAGAGACTTCTAGAGTGGGGAGGACCTACTTTTAATTGCCTTATAAGCTATCATGTCTATTATCATCTTCCTTAGGATACAAAGATATAGTTCATTAGAGCTAAAAGTGTTATAGACTAAGTCAGTGACTTAAATTGGAAAAAAAATAAAAAGCTCAACAGAATCAACCCATAACGAGTCCGTGAGTCTATGAGTCAATATCCTTTTTTTTTTTTTTAAAGATTTTATTTATTTATTTGACAGACACAAAGACACAGAGAAAGACACAGTGACAGAGGGAACACAAGCAGGGGGAGTGGGAGAGGGAGAAGCAGGCTTCCCGCAGAGCAGGGAGCCCAATGTGGGGCTCAATCCCAGGACCCTGGGATCATGACCTGAGCCGAAGGCAGACACTTAATGACTGAGCCACCCAGGTGCCCCATGAGTCAATATCTAAGAGAAAGAAAAATTCTCTGCAATTTTCAGCTTCAAGTTGTATTTATGCATGAAACAAAACAAGTATATCACCAGGATGGCCAGGTCATTGGCTCATTATATGGTCTAACTGCTAAGGTGCCTGAGGAAGAGTCCCACTTAAATAACTTAAGTTGTTTTAAATTTGGACTTTGCCATGTCTGAGGTCTCTGGGATGTCCACCTGGGCCAGAGTTACCATGTACAAATGGGCCACTTTAGATGCCATCCCCTGCTTCATGTAAGTTACAGAAGCTACAGCACAATTAAGAATAAGGCGTGTTAATATCCTCTCCTCCAAGTAACACTGCAGAGTGGTTTTCCTTTAATTTCCACATTTTCTCCAGACTCTCTGAAATTACCAAGACCTACAAGTGCTGCTTATTATTATTGTTGTTTATTGCTGCTTACTGCGACAGACCCATGTAAGGCAGGAACCCATCATTTCAAAAGGTATTTTCTCCCTGCACAGAAGGGAAGAAGGCTTTGAAGAGGAAACAGGGTCAGTGGGGGCTGAGTTCAAAGCACTCCCCAATGGCTAGGAAGCAAGAGAAGACTTCAGAAAGGAAAAGGGCCAGTCTTTGATGAACTGAAAAATTCAAAAGAATTTCTTCCGCTAGCCTAACAGGGAGATTCTTCCACCGTGAGCGGCAGGGAGAGGAGGTGGCATCGTTACCAATTTAGCATAAGCAAACCAGGACCACGAACTTCAGCACTGGGGACTGCTGCAGTGGAAGATTTGTTTAGTCTTAAGGATTTAAAAATGATTTGAAATCATTCCTTGAATTACGCATTATGAAAGACTCTGAATGATTTACTGTCTCTGTTGAAACATTTAGATTTTCAGTGCAAGTATCGGGGACTTCCTGGAATGACTATAGTAAGTGCATCCTTGATAAACATCAGCTTGTGGTTAAATATTTTGCTTGGGAATAATCTGTTCATATACTTCATGTGAAATAGTTAATGAGCCCCAGATGGCAGAAGTACAGAACTCCTAACTTCCCTACATGGCCATGCTGAAGATCTGTTAACTGGACTGTTTGTCCCAGCATCCCAACTTGACATTTGGGAAGCATATCCTCATAGAATGACAATGAGTGTTATTTTAACAAGTGTAATAAATATACCTTAAAACATATTTAATATATTTAAAAAATTTGATAATAAATAAAATAAATGTTGGCTAAAGCAATTTGGTTAGTATGATACTTGGTCTGTTCTGGGTCGGAGGACACTTACCTGGTGGTAAGTCCAGGAATCTAATTCCATTTATATAAGAAAAACAGACTAAATTCTATATCCAACTGAGCAAGAAATAACTTTTTGGTAACATTACCCATTTCAAATACTTAGAAATACATAAGAGTGCCTATGGTAGTTACCAGATATGTCAGACAATTCTAAGATGTGTCTTCCATGATCCCAGCTTCCTGGTATTCATGCTTTTGAGTATAGACTGGCCCACTGGCTTGCTTCTAACTAAAGTATATGGCAAAGTCAATGGGATGTCATTTTCATGACTGGGGTAGATAAGATTGGGACTTCGTTTTGCTAGCAGGCTACTTCCCTTGCTGGCTTTGATAAGGCAAGTGGCTATGTTGGGGAGGTTCCCATGGGGTTACTTCCCCATATTGAGGGGGTATTCTCTGGCCAAGAGCCAGTTAGAAACTAAGGCCCTGAGTCCAACAACCCTGGAAAAACTGAATCCTGCCGACGGTCACATGACCTTAGAAGGAGATCCTTCCCCCCTCAACCCTTCACATAAGACGCCAACCCTGGCTGCTGCATTCACAACACCCTATAAGAGGCCCTAAAGCCAATGACCCAGCAAAGCCATGTTTGGACTCCTGACCTACAGAAACTGAGATGATAAATGTATGTTGTTTCAAGCTGCTAAGTTTCTGGCAATTTGTTATAGAACAATAAAAAAAAACTAAGAAAGCAAGTGTAGATTCATCTAAATATTTTGATCTTACCCATACAAGTTCAAACTAGTCCTTTACCATTTCAACTGGGCCTTTAATGATGTTTCAAAACAATTTCATTTACCTTGTTAACATCCTAGCACCTTAAGGATTTTACCACAAAATTTCTCTACTCTTGTTTAACCTCCCCACTTCCCCCATTTTTTACCTATTCAGTGATCCGGTATTTGTTCCTATACTGTGCTTCGAGAGAGGGATGAACTCGATGGCAGAGCGCTCTTAAGTCTGCCAAAAGGGGTAACATTCACATAAAAAGCTGGTTTTCAAGAGAGAAATAAGTGATACAGAAAACAGATAATATGGCGTGAAAGTTCCAAAGAGGAGAAAGTTCTATCTGTGGGAATGGAGTTTGATTAGGCTTTAGACTTGCAGGGAGGGAGAATAAAAATGGAAAGAAGCTGTAATGGGGTTTATTTCAGAAACAACAGTTTGCTTCATTTAAAGGGAACAAAAGGGAGGGCCGACTGCCTTTCTTACCCAGAGTGTGTATGTAGGTGGTTGAAGGAAGAACGGTGGAAAGAACGGCAAAAGGCCGGGGATGGGGCCAGGATGGGGGAAAAAAGAAAGAAAGAAAGAAAAAAAAGGCCTGAAAAGCTGCAGCTTTAAAATACAGTGTGATCTGGGGCTAGAGGGGTCATTTGGGTGCATGGAACCAGAAAATTAAAACACACACACACACACACACACACACACACACACACACACTTTTAGGAGGCATTCATCCGGGGAAGTCATGCATTCATTCAACACATAGTATGAAGCACCTGTCTTGTCCCGAGCAGTTCCACTCTCACAGAGCTGGCCCTTTGGCCACCTCAGGATGGCTTGCTACCAGGCTGTCCTGAACCACCCTCATTTGCAAAAAAATAACATCCCGTAGGCTGGTTCTGAAGACAAGAACTCTGGAGACGTCCATGGAGCATTTAAGGTAGTGTATCTATTAATTTCCCAGGGCTTCTATAAAGATTACCATAAAATGGGTGGTTTAAAGCAAGGAGAATTTATTCTTTCACAGTGCTGGAAGCTAAAAATCTGAAATGTAAGGAGGTGGGGAGGCAGTCCCTCCAAAGGCTCCAGAGCAGCATCCTTTCCTGCTTCTTCCAGCATGTAGAAGCTGCTGGCATTCCTTGGCTCGGGGCTGCATTACTCTGGTCCCTGCCCCTGTGGCTCTGCTGCCCTATCCCGTTCTGCATGTCTACCTTATCTTGCACTGCCTTCCTCACAGTAGGACACTGGTGATCCAAGAGAAACCCCTCCTTCCCAGATCCTTAAGCAATCACATCTTTCTGCCATATAAGTTAATGACCACTCTTTTGCCATAATAGGTAATATTCACAGGTTCTGGAGATTAAGATGTAGACCTATTTTCTGTCAATTTGTTTTGTTTTGTTTTACATTTCAAAATAAACTTACTCACGGAATGCTTTTAAGATTGAGAACGTCCCCAATGTTTGGCATGCTAGTCAGTCCCTACTCCAACCGCCGTAATTAGGAGAAAACACTTAAAACAGAAAAACCATGAGTTATTTCAGGGAAGACTATAAAGAGCTGCTTCCTGTTCCAGAGCCAACCTTGATGGGAAAAGAAGACACAGGTAGTCCCATTTATGGAAAAGAGTGACGAAAGCCCAGGGCCTGCGCACAGGGCACACAGAGAGCTGGGCCAGAAAGGAGACTAGGTCTGGGGTTCAATAGGCAGGAGTACTGGTATGGCTCACCTTGGTTTGGACAGGCCACAATGCTCTCTGAGAAGCCCCATGCTGCCTGCCACACTCAGTTTCCTTCTTCTAAGGGATTTCTTATGCATGGGTTGTCATGCTGTCTATCCCATGACTTGACTTTCCCGGTGGAAGCCAGTTAGACAAGGAGCCAACACTTGATCCAAAGGCAGCCTACTATAGGCAGGCAATGGACCTGATGGTGACCTGCAGCTGACCCTGGTCTTTCTCTAGAGGCTTTAAATGGAAGACACACAAGAGCATTAGCCAAAAGTAGGGTGGGCTGAAGCAAAAGACACAGGAAAAAGGCAGGAAGCAGAAGCCACAAGATCCTAGAAGCTGTCAAGTGGAAAGGTAGTTTGTAACAGCAGCAGAATCCATATGGTGGTGGTGGAATAGCAAGTCTGAGCTGGTAGACGGAGAGGTGGGTATAGCAGAGCTGAGTGTTGAACTTGCGAGGCTACTGGAGCTGCCGTTGGGTTTCCAGAACTGCTGTCAGATGAAAGGCACTTCTGTCCATGGTTGGCTATAACAATGACCCATGTTCGCTTCTCTGTGAGGCCACCCAGCTGGCTTCATGTCTCCCCTTACAGGGAAGGCTAGGTTATCACATGTCCTCCTACTGCATCCACACAAGCTTCAGTGACCCTTCCTGGTTTCTTTCTCACAACCAAGAAAAACTTGAAACCCAACCTGCGTATCCCATTGGTGCCAAAAAATACTTAGTAACTGATTATTCTGTCAGCATAACAGGAAATGGCTTCAAACTGACCACTTGTCCCCACAGAAGAAATGCCAGTCGTCAAAGGACATCTCCATACCTGGAAGTGGCTTCATGATTTCCCTCAGTTGTGGTCATTAACATATGGTGTGAAAACACTTCAAAAACTGCAATGTACTTATAAATGATAATTAAATTACTTTGTGGTAAACGTACCTTAATTTTAAAAATATGTATACTATATAATTATGTGCTTAACTTTTAATTAATACTATCAACCCCTCTTATAAGCCAAAATGAAATAAGGAGGGATTGGACATTTCATTTCCCTTAAAAGGAATGAACCTGGATGCTCAAAATGAGTATAGAAGATAGGTTGTCCTGTTCTACACATTTCACAAATTTCAGTTTTTCAATTGTGGCATAATTTCTGATCTATTACGCTCTTGACATTTGCTGTGCTTCAGAATCTCAGTGGAACTTAAAAATGTTGCCTAAAACTTATTCTGGGAACTTCTGATTAACAAGGCATTCAACTAATGGAAGGGGACCATAGGAAGTGGAAGAAAGATACAATTATTTTTTTCCTCCATGCAAGTTCATTTGACCAAACTCACACAGCTTGACTCCTTGGACACCAGCATGATCTGTGGGTGGGAGATGCCACCCCTTTGGTTTTCCTCAATGATCTTTCTCTGTTTGCAGTGGTTACTCAGAAAAGCTATTCTGGAGGGTGGTGTGGGGGGAGGTGCGGATCTCCTCCCACTTCTCCCCTTACAGCCATCCCGGATGACAAACAACAAAGATCGGATTTTCAAAAGAACAAGTTGTAACCTGTATCTGTAATTAAATCTTAAATTTCAGGGTACTGGAGACAGACACCCAAGACATGAAACTGTGTCTTCAAGAATATGTAAGGACGAACATCTCTTACGTGTGCCATTGTGACATACTATATGCCAACAAGGGGCTCTAACTCTGCTTTCATAAAGGCTTGGCTTTAAACTTGCATGCATATATTGGTAAGACCTGGTAGCACTCTATTTTTTTTTTTTTTCCTCCACAAAGAAATAATACAGAACTACTAGTTTCATAGATAACATTATTTTCAAGGCTCATAAAAACCCCATTGACTCATAATAGTCACTCCCGGGAGATCACAAAGGAGCATTTCCCCTTTGAGACAGACACTGATGGCTAACTGTGCTAGAGGGAGAACTCAGTAAGGGTTATTAGCAACTTCACTTATTTCTGGGGTAGAAGAAGAGCCCTTTAGGCAGTGGTCAGTGGGCCTCTTGTGTTTTTGCAAGGGAAAGCCAGAGGAACACAGAAAGAACAAGAACCTCTTGAATCAGATCTACCCAAGTTCAAATATGGGTTCTACCATTTCTTAGCAGTCTTATTCCAGGAGAGTCAGTGAACATATCTGTAGGCAGCAAAGGGGGACGTTTACAGATCCCAGAGAAAGACTGCCAGGATCTGAACCCTGGCTCTCTTGTTTACCATCTAGGAGTTCTTAGGCAAGTTTCCTAGCCTCTCTGCATATCATTCAATTCATCTATAAAATGGGAATGTTAGTAGTGACCTCAAACACCTCAAAGAGAAGTCTGGCCTTTGCTCCCAGGTATTAGGAGCTGCTCTCTACATTCCTGGAATAACCTGTCTAACCGGAGTGTCTGCCCTGGTGCTTTGGCCACCAAACAGTCTAACAATGTGATTTTATGATGGAGGTTTTGGGCCACATGGTAGCAGTTCTGCCTCCGAAAAGGCCTCAAGACTAAAGGTCAGCCATGTGGTGGCACACATCAGTGTGTGATTGAGCCCCAGGGTAAACTCTGGCCATCAAAGGCTCGGGTGCTCCTGGCTGACAATACTCCAGGCATGGGTGTCATACATCCTCACAGAGAGGAAATGGTGCCATTCATAGGTCCCTGGGGAGAGGACGACTGGAAATTCCAGTATTTGGGTCTGTCTGGACTCTGCTCTATAAGCCTATTCCTTTGGCTTACTTTAATACTCTCGTAAAAAAAAAAAAAAAAAAAAAAAAAAAACAAACTACAGCCATCAATACGACAACAGTCAGTGAGTTTTGTGAGCCCTTTTAGCAGATTTTTGAACCTGAGGATGGTTTTGAGAACCAGTGAACTTGCAAATGGTGCCAAAGGAAAGGATGGTCTTGTGTGAACACTGTTCCCTCTAGTTTTCTGGTTGGTTAACTCTAACAGTGGGGGAAGCTTCTGCATTCCCTCATGGAGTTGTTGGAAGGATTACAAATTCTGATATGTAGAACACATAGAACAGTGCATGGTATGTAAGGTGCTTCGTGAGTGTTGGCTACTGCTTTATGAACATCACACACAAACATCAACAAATCGTTTTTTAAATAAACATGTACTCCATACTAGTTTGTGTATTGAATAGCTCAAATGTATCATCTGAATTCCCAATAAACTCTAAGAGTAAATGAAAAAGAACTTAGAGGGGTTCAGTAAGTAACCTACATCAAGTCAGTAAGGAGAAGCTAGGACTTAAACCATGTTCTTTGTGTCTTGAACACAGACTCGTATTTCTGAAAGCCTATGCTTCCAGCTGTTAGGCTAGACTGCCCCATAAAATACCTCTGTTGAAGGTGCTCATCGACTACACGTCTATAAGGATTACAGAGGATGTTCCCAGACACCCAAGCAAAGTGATCAATAAATGGGAGAAACGGCTACCAACCTCCCAGTGTTCTTCCTTGTAGGATAGAATCATCCAAACAATTCTAAAGAGCCCCATTTCAAAAACTCCTTCATTGGATGGCAAAGAAGAGCACCCTCATCTCAAACTTCTTTATTCCTTTTCAAAGCAATTATCGTTCTGTAGGATTATAGCTTTGGGAGGGGCAATATTTATTCTTGATTGGGTTTTCTACTGACATATGAAATGAATAAACATTTTAGTTTCTGAATTGAGTGTATCAAATTCCATTATAGCATCAATAAAATGAAAGAAGTAGTAAATTTAGGTCAGAGCCCTAGGGGGGTGGGGGGGAATCAAATCACCATGAAACTCTACACACTTAAAATCTTCTATGGAAGCTGTGTTCTTTTTTTTTTTTTTTTACTACTTTTGTATAAATAGATGCCATTTCAGTACACTTTGCTGCTGCATATATCAAAATGTTGCCTAGAAAAAGAACTGACAACAATTCCTCCCATTTTGGGGATTAGCCTAATTACACCCCCACTACTTCACCTCTCCCCGGCAACTAGCACCTCTTCCCTTTCTCCTTCCTGGTCTTATTCATTTCAACCTCCTTCCCTTTTCCTCAGTTTTTTACAAATTTGACTTCATTCTTCATGCTTTCCAGTACATTTTGTACTTATGAACATGTGCTATTAATAGCAATGTTTCAAATTGGGATAATTCCTCAAATTGCATACCGCCTGGTTGCCATGGGACCCAGTCTGTTATTAGGTTCACTCGGTTCATCTTTAGGGTGCCAACTCACCTTGAAAAGTATTACAGCATTCTCATAAACCCGAGTAACCCCTCTATGACTTAACTGGAATGGGATAAGAAAGCAATGAAACACTTAATTGTCCCCAAATTCTCACTACAGATAATTATTCAATCTTGTTTTATTCTGTTTGTATAGGTATTTGGCTCCCTTCCCCCCCTTTCCTCCCTCCCTCCCTTCTTCCTTCCCTCCCTCCCTTTCCTTTCTTCCTTCCTAGGTATCTGTTAAGAAAAAATAAATCCATATCCTGGATAATGGCAATACAACCACTAAAATAGATTTAATGATACTTTTCCATCTACATTGAATGGTTATTGTGAGGCCAAATGATATAATGTAGGTGAGAGAAAGTGACTTGCCAACTATCCTATACAAATGTAAGAGATTATTGTAATATTAACTTGGGAAAAGAGGGCTGGCTACTGTTCAATGTTTTGAAGAATAAATCCAGAAACCTTGTTTATTACCTGGGCTTTGAGAGGTGCTACCCTCCAACTAAAAGCAATAATGGTCACTGGTCCTTAATGATGCTAATTTAGTGATAACAATGTTACCAACTGTTTCTTCTTCTTTTTTAATTTAAATTCAATTTATATTCAATTAGCCAGCATATAGTTCATCATTAGTTTTTGATGTAGTGTTCAGTGATTCATTAGTTGCACATAACACCCAATGCTGATCACCACACGTGCCTCCACACGCCTATCACCCAGTTACCCCATCCTCCCACCCACCACCCCTCCTCACTTTGTTTCCCAGAGTCAAGAATCTTTCATGGGTTTTCTCCCTCTCTGATTTCTTCCCATTCAGTTTTCCTTCCCTTGCCCTATGATCTTCTGCGCTATTTCTTATGTTCCACATATGAGTGAAACGACATGATAATTTTCTTTCTCTGATTGACTTATTTCACTTAACTTAATACCCTCCAGTTCCATCCATGTCAATGTAAATGGTAGGTTTCATCCTTTCTGATGGCTGAGTAACACTCCATTGTATATCTGTTTCTTCTTCCAAAGTGGACCTATTAGTCAGATTAATGGCTAAGCTTATTTCCTTTGTTGAGTATTTATTTAAATAAAATGACTTCTCAGAGATGGAACCTGAGTTCAAGTACTCTGGGTTGTCAGGAAAAGGTTATAGTGGTAACACATGCTATGAGCTTGTGAACCCAAAGTGAATTTATTCATATTTCAAAAAAATAAGTAACCTGATTATATAACAAATCGTAAAAGCCCCTGAGTTCATGTTCAGATGCCAGGACTCTTCCAAACTCCCCACCTTTTCCCAGCTTGTACAGGAATTTTCATAATTAAATCAGTTGTCCATCTGGTACCTTTAAGTGCACAGTGGCTTTTTTTTTTTTTAAAGATTTTATTTATTTGACAGACAGATAGAACACAAGTAGGAAGAGAGGCCAGCAGAGGGAGAGGGAGAAGCAGGTTGTCAGCTGAGCAGGGAGTCTGACGTGGGGCTTGATCCCAGGACCCTGGGATCATGACCTGAGCCGAAGGCAGCCACTTAACTGACTGACTGACTGAGCCACCCAGGTGCCCCGTCAGTGGATTTTTTGGTGGCACTTCAGGTTAAACTGTTGAGGGGGAAAGCATTCTTTTTCCTGAATCTTCTGCTCCACATACATTGTGAGTTCTTAGCGCTGATATCCTAAGAGTATATAGCTATGTGATGCATTTACCACATGCTCAGGGGCTACCCAGTGTATGGGGGATTCATGGGGTCATTGTAATAATTTCATTATTCTCAAGGAATCCACATGCCCCAGACCAGGAGTTTTTCTACCAAAAAAAAAAAAAAAAAAAAAATTCCTTAAGATTTTACCTGGCGATCAAGAGGGGACAGCTCCTGACCCAAGGCCTTCCTCCCACCCCCACTCCTTGCCATTCTGCCACTCAGACCTGAGGTTGAGAAAACATCTTCATGTGCTATTTAGAGCTCCCACGCTGATCTCACCTTGACTGAAAAGTGAATTCTCTCCTCCTCCTAAACTCATTCATATTCATTTCCTCCAGGAAGCACTCCTTCAGGAATAGACAGCTACTCTTCCTTCTGCGTTCCCACACTACTGAATGTATAATCCTGCTATTTCATCCTGCAGTTTTGTAAGCCACTGTTGCTAGGTCTGTTTCCCTCAATAGTCTGAGAACTGTTTGAGGTCAGATGCTGTTTTATTCATCTTTTCATTACCAGCGCAGACCAGAGAAAGCAAAGAGGTTTAATTCATGTTCCAATTGTCGTGGCTTGAGAGGATCTCCAGAGCACTAGGGTGAGAAGGATTCTGATGCCAAATCCTGGTACAACACAGAAGAGTGTTGTGATTGATTAGCTGTGTCTGTGTTGAGAGCAGAAGGGGAGAGCTGAGATCTGAGCGCCACATGCACATATCCCCAGAGAGGGGGAGGCCTGATAACACCTGCTGTGTGCATGGAGTATACTTTCTGGTTCAAACCGAATGGACATTCAGTCACAGATGAGCCTGGCAAGCATCCATGATAAGCGCCTATTGCTGTTTTAGCCCCCTTTAACCTCAACTCTTTCCAGAAAATCTCCATCTGTTAAATCCCACTTTCCCTCCACACTCTAGGGGATTTCTTTTCTTATTGCATCCTCAGTAACAGTAAGGCAGTGGTCTAGGGTAATACTTCTGAACCACAGTCAGTTGTCAATATGGGATAATTTCTCCTCTTAAGCAAGTACGGAAAGTCTCCTTCCTTCACTGTCTCATATCCATACTTTAACAATGCCCACGTTACCACTGTTCTACCAAAGAAAATGTACACATCTCAGGTGACTTAACATCAGATATCTGGAAAGATGAGACTTCACCTGGTCAAAAGATTCCTGGCATTTTGGAATCCAGGATACTTTATCAGGTTATTTTTAACCGGGAGGTCATTCAAAGAGAGGTATGACTAGGGTTCCAAGCAAGTATGTAATTAAGGGGACGTACCTTGCCAGTTCCAAGAATGCATGGGCTTCTTTTATTTATTTTTTGGAAACTCCTACCAATGCTATTTCCACAATTTCACTGGACATTCCAAAAGTATCACTCTTTCTGACCCACTCTGGAATTATTTGGCTTTTATTATCTTCTTGAAATGCTCTAGATAAACTGTGAATATCCTAGATAGAATTCCAATTCTGCATTCAATAAGGCTTAGCGTCAACCTATGCAACTGCAAATGTTGCCACACAATCAACTGATTGTTATCAAGAGCTGAAAAAAAGCTGGACCAAAGCTTATTGTAAAAGGAAGGGCATGAATTGATTCAAGCCCCATGGAGTAATAAAAACACCCTCCAGTCTGGTCTCAGGAACCAACTCTATCTGCCAACAAACTTTATGTAGATCTAGGATGGAAATAATGTTGGCAGAACCCAATAACCCTAGTGGGTCATCCATCCAGAGCATCAGATAGGAGTCAAGCTGAGTAACATTTCATCTTCCACAGACCACACACAACCTGGTCTAAGAAACAGACATAGCAGGAGTCTCAGTGAGGTCATATTCTCAGCCATCATGTCACACAATTTCCTCTTGCAAGGTGCAAATGACAGGACCATTTGCATGAAATGGAAGTGTTCTGTATCTAGTTAATGGGTGGTGAGGTTTATCTTTCTTGGGTTTTCCCAATGGAAAGCAACAAATAACTATTTTCATTTTACCTGTAGGTGCCATAGTTCTGACAATTCTTGGACACATATTGACTTAACACACAGATTTAGAATTTTCTTAATCCAGTCCTTGATGTCATGGGGTCACTAACTTCGATTGCATGGCAAGTAAAAATGGTCTATGATTTGAAGTCAAGATAGAATTCAATGGGAAATTTTGGCCCTGCCAGTCAGTAGCTGTATGACTCTGAGCAACTCATTATACTTCTTTGTGGCTTTAACTTTTTCATCTGAAACATGGGGGTAATACTGTCTTTCCCTCGGAGTTGTGAAAGACTGAACAAAGATATATATGTAAGCCACCATATAGTAGAGATTCAAAAAAGTATGGAAATGTTATCTTTATTGTTATTGTTACAGATGTATTATTATGTCCTTTGATGTGAGTTTGTTATGATATATATATGATTTTGGTTTTCTTTTCTCATGTCATGTCCCGATCCTACAACTCACTTACATTTGTCTTCCCTTACTGGGGCTCGAGTCCCTATCTGTTATGTCTGAGATTTGGAAGCCTCCTCCTGCTGGAAGTCTTGAGAAGTTTCAGTTATCCGCCGACTGCTATTACTCTTGCTCATTTTAAGCTCTTCTCTCCAGTTTTCCTTTTTACTCCAGAGAAGGAAACATGTTGACACAGATAAAAACCCAGCTGCATGACCTTGGATATTGCTTAAATGCTCTGTACTCTTGTTTCCTCATCTATAGAATGAGGAGAACAACAGAACCTATCTCATAGGGTTGTCATGAGGATTAACAGAGTTCGAATAGTACCCAACACACAATTCAGCACAGTGAAAGTGTTTGCTGAATAAAAATAAAAGGAAATGAAATGCAAAGTAGAGCTTTGATAGGAGATGTAACGGCAGGTTGCATGGTAATAAACTCTCTTTGCCTGGCTCATCTCTTTCTGTCTTTTTTAATGCTCCATCCCAGAAGTGGGAAGATGATGACAGTCCGAAGAGGAGTTTGAATCTGAGGGAAAAGTTGTCGAGAAAGTTTAGTTTGAGCAAGGAATATAGGCCGAGGGATAAAAAGGCTCCACACGACTCTAAAATGGCTCCATTTTATTCATGAGGTCTGGGGATACCTCTTGCGCATTTGGATGAGTTCTGTGCTAAAATAGTGTTTCTGAAGTATGCCCGGGGTCACACTCTCTCATGCCCGGGGTTTGAGCTCTCTCAAACCTTGTTAAAAGAGACTTTAATATCTTCCTTGCGCCCGGCAAAAGATCAACTGTAGAGGTTGCGATTTTTTGGTTGTTGTTCTTAATTTTCTTTACAGAATTCTTCCAATATCCTCTGAGATGTACTGAAGTTCTCCAGGGGGCTTTGCAAACATTAGGTCAATATTTGTATAGGAAAACCTATAGAAATCTGAGTAACCTCCTTATAAGCAAAGAGCAAATAAGAATATGTTAAGATTTCTGCTTCAGTGGTAACTAACTCTTCATGAAGACCTTTTAGTCAAGACACTGAGAGTGTGGTCTATGGACCAGTGACTGATTGTTAGTACAGATCCATGAAAAGATAAGTACAGGAATTGAGAATAACCACTGGAAACTTCTAAAGCAATTTCCCCATTGAACGTAATGCATGATTTGGGATTTGAATGTTGTTTGTTTTTTGTTTTCTTTTTCTAATAATCAATTTTTATTGTATTTTATAAAAATTTAGTTTCATACCAGATTGGAAATTAAAAAATAAATGCTCTTTTACCACAGATAGTTTTAAGTATTAGAAAATGTCTACCAGCCGTTGGTCCAGAGGTGAGGAGCCATGATTGATTGATGGCTCAAATCTATGATTCCATAATTTCATGATCCCAGGGAGAAAGTGGTGTCTGTGGTTTATTTGTTTTATGCAGAAATACTAGGTTTGTTAAAGAAAAAATTCTTTGTGGAAACCTGAGCTACTATCTAGCCTTATTAAGGTCTATAGATTGCTACTAGCAATCTACTTGTGGTCATTCAAATTTCTTACAACAGGGGTGGTAGTGTCAGATCGAAAATTCAATCCTAATTCTGTCATTTGCTACCTACTTGACCTAGGATATCCTGATTCTCCTTTAATTTCTCTAAGCTTTAAGTGTGAAAGTACTATTTATTTCCTAGGGCTGTTATGAAGCTCAGGTAGTTAGCACTTGTACAGTATTCACTATTTGCCAGGCACATAGTAATATAAAACACACATATATTCATTTAATCCTCACAACAGCCTCTGAGGTAGTTACTATTTCCATTCCTGTTTTGTAGATGAGAAAGCTGAGGCATAGAGGGATTGAGTGATTTGCCCAAAGTCATACAACCAGGAAGCAATACAGTTGGCATTCAAACCCAGGAGGGCTGGCTAGTCTATCATTTAACCCCCTATATTAGGATTCTTTTCATGAGTAGTTTGAATAAATGTTTGCTCCTTATGCATTTCATCTCTTTGCCCATTGTAAGTGGACTTAGGTAGTGGCTCAGTTCTATCAGACCTTCATATATTACACATACATAAATATAAGGAGTTCTGTCTTTATCCCCCACCTATTGGCACATTTTATAAGTTCTACTCAGGTAAAACATCCTAATACCAGATCTGGTATTAACCTAGCTTCACTAAGCTAGGAGAGTACTTGATAAGTTCCAGTTGCCTACATTGCCAAGCATAGAGGCCACCGTTGGCCAACTTCTCGCTTCATTTACTCAATCACCCATTTGTTCAACATCCATGTTTTGAATACCAATAGTGTGTCAGGTCTTGTGCTAGAGCACAGGAAAGACAAATATGTAATGACACACACTATACTATTAAGGACGTGATGTTTACTGGGTAAGAGGAGCTCATAAATACGGATGTGGAAGTGGAAAGATGTGAGGGAAACAAGATCACATGGTAACACAGGTGGGGAGTCAAATACATGGTCCTTCCTCAATTCATTCCTCCTGTCCCTGCCAAGGAGGCTTCTCAGCTCATCAGCAAGCAGCCATAGATAAGCATCCACAACCTCAATATTCTGAGGCTACGACCACAGTCTATCTCAACAAAGAAAAAGAGTCCACGTTTTCCAAGCAGTGGGTGTAAGCGTTGTTGGTTCTTTGGGTCCTGAAAGTGTTAATATTAAATATCTGCTAAAAAAACTTCAGGACTTCAACTTCTGTTACAATTCCCTTGGACTAGATTGCCCTTCTCCTATGTTTTAACTCTGGATGCCTTTCCCCCCCCCCCTTCAGAACTGAGCTCAAATGTCATTTCCATTATACATCTTCCCCATGTCTTCATTTGTCCCATTCCAAGAATTGACAAGTCCCTTCTCAGTGTTCCAACTGTATTCTGGGCATACCTCTAGTAAAGCATTCATTGTACTGCAATTTCAATTGAAAATGTGTAAGAATATAATTTTTTTTGCCTGTGAGTGGGTGGTATTTTGCCCATCATTGTATCTTAATGCCCAGTTCAATAAAGACTTTTGGAAGAGCAGGGTTCATTCAGGCTGCCACACCAGATGTAAATCTGCCTTGTTAATTACTTCTACAGTGTCCAAATTTAAGACGAAAGAGAAGTTGTCACTGGTCCTTCTCCATTCCAAATGTAAGCCAGTCATGTGGAGCTCATGTCTCTTAGTGGCAATCTTATCCCCTACCTTTCCCTTCTAAAGATTCTTTCCACTGGTAACATAAGGTCTTTTTGGAGAACAGAAGTTCTTCTTCAGGATCTGTCTTTCCTAAGATTATCTTGAGGATTCCCACTTGTTGCCTTTTCTTCTAGTGTTTTGGCTCTTCCTAAATGACCATTGCTAGAGTGTCTGCTTCTACCCATCCTTTATTCTAAACATCCTTTATTCCTTATAAAACAACCCAGATACTGTAGCTGGTGGAGATCCCCAGACTTCAGAGAAAGCAAAATCCCCACCTTCAGATCCAAAGGATTAATTATGATTGGTTTAGGGCTTGATGTGTTACCAAGTTCTAGCCAGTGAGATAAAAAGGAAATGCTGGCTCCTTTTCCAGAGTGAAAACAAAAACAAACAAACAAACAAACAAACAAAAAACCAGAAACAACAATAATAAATATGCCACAGTAGGGAAAGAGGCTTTTCCTCTTATGGCTTCCTTTTTGCTTTGGATATCATTACAAGAAAATAATTCTGGAAACAAAGGGAACCATCTTGTAACCACAAGGCAATAACTTTGAGGATAAAAGGCCACCATACTAAGGGTGGCAGATTGGAAAATTAGAAAGAAACCAGGTCCTTGGTGGCATTGTTGAGTAACTGAAATAACACCAGAAACACTTACCCTTTGACTTCTTTTTATGGGAGAAAATAAATTCCCAATTTTTTAAGTCACTGGTCATGTTTTTTGTTACTCGAAGCTAAAAGCTTTCTGACTAATATAATTCTTGAAGTTTTTCCTGCTTTATTTATGAACTGAGACTTACTTCTTTTCTCTTCCCCCATAGTTCTAAACCCTAACCTTCTATCAAAGTCAAGTTCAGTTAGAGTAGAAATGATTTTTTCAGAACTGGAGGTAAACTTACATGATATCTGTTCAATAGATGAAGAAACCAAGGCAGAGATACGTTCAAAGATTTGGCCAGGACACACACAATAAACATTGGTGCTGGCATCCAGCTCTTCTGCTTCCTAATCCTGGAACTGTGACTCCTGGTGTCCTGACATACCAGAAAAGATGAACCCTAGTGCAACACAGTTAAGGCATAGTATTATTTTTGACATTATATCCCTAGCCCCTAGCACAGTGACTACATGCTGTTGGATATAAAGGTTTGTGGAATAAGTAAATGTAGCCCCAACTATATTGTAAGCTCCATGAAATAAGGCTCCCTCATAATAGGCTACTCAGGACTTAGCCTGGTGCATGGTACCTGGTAGATTTCTCCATAAATATACATATTTTTTTGGTGGGTGAATGATTGGGAATTGCCAATGGACGTGTGATACTATTTTTGAGACTTCAGTCAAAGGCACTGAAACTCAAAGCATTGGATAAGATGGAGGAAGATGGAAGAAGGACATAAAACAAGTTAAACTCTTGTGCTAAGAAGTCAGTCAGTGGGCTTTAAAGTTAGGTGTCCTCACTTACCAGTGGCATGGTCATGGGCAAGTTACTTGTCTGAGCTCCCATTTCCTCCAAAACAAGAATGGGGATAGGAATGGTGCCTCCTTCATTGGGTTTTGAGGAGGATAAAATGGAATTATGAGAACATAAAACATATAGCACAGTGACTGGTATATAGAAAAAATTATATAGTCATAATTACTATTGTCTATGTTTTTATTTTTTTTTTTATTTTTTTTTAAAGATTTTATTTATTTATTTGTCAGAGAGAGAGAGAGGGAGAGAGAGCAAGCACAGGCACACAGAATGGCAGGCAGAGGCAGAGGGAGAAGCAGGCTCCCTGATGAGCAAGGAGCCCGATGTGGGACTCGATCCCAGGACGCCGGGATCATGACCTGAGCCGAAGGCAGCCGCTTAACCAACTGAGCCACCCAGGCGTCCCTTGTCTATGTTTTTAAAGAAAATAATATTCTTAAGGAGGTATGAGAGAGGAATGTGGCTTAGAACAGACAAAACAGTCATTTAGGTTGACTTGATGCAAATGTGTCTTAAAGGAGGGGGTGCATTTTGGGTTTAGGTAGCTCATGTTGCTTACACTTTGAAGAGGGAAAAAGCGAAGCAGATGGCACGGTGACACAAAGGACTGCAGCCTACTGCTGCTAGAGCTTGTAAAAATGGAAGCCCATGGCTGCCAACTTGGCTGAACTTCAAACAAGTCCCACAAAGAGTGTAACTCGCTCAAGAGGGGGCAGGAACTTGATGTGAAGCTCTCTAAAGTGCAAAGAACATTATCATTACATTCATGGCAGCTTGACTCAGTGCTGGGGACTGGCCCAGATGGGAAGCTGGTGTCAGAAAACTGTGGTCAGATAGTGCGCCTCATGGAGGGACTCCAGAGATGGAGCCTTTGCAAAAACCCCTACTCCAGAATAATGACAAATTACAACAGATGGCGTGAGTCACGGAAGTGGGGTCGGAGTGAAGCATCTGCAAGCTCCCGGCAGAGGCCCTGCCCTGCTGGGCTAAGCGGGCAGAAGCAGGCCCGGCCCAGATGGCCTCGAAGGTCACCAGGAGGGGCACCAGCCATACGCGCTCTACTCCTGAGAACTGGCACAACCTGTCAAGCCTACAGAGGCTTCCCAGGATCAAATAAACCAAAATATCTTCGTCAGGGAAAACGTCACACTTCCTTTTGGGCTTACTGGTTACAAGAACATAAAAATGTACTGGGGCGGGAATAGTAAAATGCAGAGCCTGAGGGAGGTATGTAGCAGAAAAAGGCTACTGTTCTCCATTTCGGGAGCTGATTTGATACATTTCCTTTCTCGTGTACAGGTTTAGCTCCAAATCAGAAAAAATATTGCAGATGATGTACCTTTCCCACATATCTTCCCTGCCAGGATTTTATAAAATCTAGCCACATGCAAAGCTGAGTGCAAAAGTATCCAAAAAATTGTGATTTCCCCCCCTTCTTCCAACAAAGTAGAAATGGATACATGCAACCTGTGCCCTGAGGGACACCTGCAGTGGTAGAAGAAAATACTAAATTTGATTAAAAAGAAAAGTTTTGCATGGAATAGCGACCTCACAGCATTCCATTTGAGGAAAAGGTTGTCTTTTGGGGTTCCATGGCACCTCATACACATCCTGCCTCCTCACTCTGGTTAACCATTCCCTAACTCACTTCTGCCACTAGAATTTCAGCCCTCTATGCCAGCATTGTGTATTATTCATTTCTAAATCTCTGACACGTCCACCTAACATTTAGTAGGTCCTCAAGTAATGAGTGATGAATGAATGCATACATGCGGGGCTCTGGAGTAATAACTCGTTTTTGTTGTTGTTGTTGTTGTTTTCTCCCTTTCCAGGAAGGGAAGTGCATTGGAGCTCAGCATGGAATAATCCTTTTGCTACATCAGACAGTCTGATTGAAGTTCACTTCATCTTCATCTCCCAGTTGGTTTTTCCTCATGTAACCCATCATAGAATATTTACCGCCAGTCACGAAAGGCCGTTTTCTAAATCAAAGTCTAAGTATTTCTGTTCCACCTTGTTATCGATGCTGTGAGATTAGGTCCTTAAATCTAATCTGCATCCCTTCTTCCCTGATAAAAAAAATTCTAATCAGGACCTACCTGTGGAGTCTTCACTCACTCCATTCCCAAAAGAACATCTGCAAAAATCTAGATAAGAAAAAGGAGGACCTAGCAAAGTGACCTTGGGCTGGGTAGATTTTTTCCCCCCTTCCTACTTTATTTCTCCAGCATTTATTATTATTTTTTTCCCATGTAAAAACAAAACCTAGTCAGTGCTCTATCAAAATTTTCTTCTCTTTTCAGACAAAACTCCTGAAAGGCGTCTGATGCTCTCAACCAGGTGGGGCAATTGCAAGGAATTTCTCTTTTCTTTGGGAAACTCCCATAGGGATACTCATTTTGTTACTATTAATCACTTTAATTGACCTCTGAAAGAAGACAATTGACAAAAGCAATCAGACTTGACCTCATGCAGTTTTCCAGAGCGTAATTATTTTTTCCTCCTTTATGAATGAGCACATTGTGTGAAGAGGTGATGAAAAGAAATCCCTTAACTTTGAAAAGGCAATTTGCCTAGTGTTTTACTTTAACTGTGGGAAAAACTGTCAAACCCAGCTCTTCCTCTCCTAGTGATGTGGTCCTCACTCACTCCCCACCTGGCATTCCCAACTCCATGATGCTGGGCAGAGGTGTGTTTTTTTTGGGAGGGGGATTTTGTAGTTTTCAGAAGATCCTCACTGGTGCTCAAGCACCATGGACAGATGCCGGAGAGCTAGCTTTCCAGAAGCACCTAACTCAAAATGCAGATCCCTTTTTTTTAAAGTAAAAAAAGAAAATAAGCCTTTTCTAATGATTTACTACCTTGGTAAACCATGGACAGGATAGAGAGAAAAAATAGCACTTATTCACCTCTTGGTGTTTCTTCAACTACACAAATAAGGTTCATTTGCTCTTCTTATTTATTATCTCATCAAACCATCCATCATTCCCAAACCTCCTGAACTGTGTGATTGGAGCAAAAGGAATTAACCAAGGTCATGTAATCGGAGGACCTGGTTTTAAGATTTAAGAAAGTATAGATTTTAAGATTTGGGTTTCAAATGATTTCAGAAATGGCTGCAGTGCCAGGCAGAGCCACCCCTATTGTCCATGCCCTGAGGTGACAATCATCATCACTTCATGCTTCAGCCACGTTCTGGGCTTCAGGGAGAAGGAGGCTGGATAGTGCTTGGAGCAGGGCCAGATATGAGACTCATGGACACCCCCTCCATCAATCAACACCTCCCTCTGCTCATGGCCTCCAGTCTTGCTGGCTATTCCATATACATTTAAGTTACTATTATTTGGCTCAGTGGGGTTAGCATAGGCTGGGAGCTCCCAGAGCATAAGAAAGAGGTGGCATGGTCAGCATATTACATTGAAAATTTAAATGTAAAATAAAAATTTGTAAAACACCATTTTACATTTCTATGTTCCTTTGTCCTATCTTTAGTACCTAAATTTTTTTTAAAAGATTGTATTTATTTATTTGACAGACAGAGATCACAAGTAGGCAGAGAAGCAGGCAGAGAGAGAGGGGGAAGCAGGCTCTCCACTGAGCAGTGAGCCCGATGCAGGGCTCGATCCCAGGACCCTGGGATTATGACCCAAGCTGAAGGCAGAGGCTTTAACCCACTGAGACACCCAGGTGCCCCAATACCTAAACATTTATTGATATGCTGTCTTTTTGATTAGAAATCAATGGAGCCAAAAGGGAGCTGTGGAGCAAAATGGTGGAAGAGCAGATGGGGAGAAGAAGAAGGGGCCCAGAAAGCAGGCAATCTTGAGAAAAAATAAATGTAGGTAGCTTGTTTTCTACCATAAAGGGAAAAGCAAGGTGAGGAACTCAATTATAAGCAGGCAAGGTGATAAAATAAGTAACCTATTCAAGACTTTTGTCTTTTTAAGAGAAGACGCCCAGGAAAAACTCTTTTTACCTCAAAGGAAAGCTGCATCATCTAGAATTTAGGGGTATATGTATACCTTGCCATTAAGGACAGATGGCCTGCACACGTGCATTTAGTCATCGCATGATGCCCGTTTGTACTACTTTGTAGTGGTTGGTGGAGGGCAAGGTCTATTTGACCAAAGGACTCCTTAGCCAGTGCTGTTCACACACTTCTCTGTTACAAACTGATATTCTTTGTTCCTCACCCACCTTCCCGTCAAAATTCTCATAAGGACCCCCCAAATGACACAAACTCATAAGACTCTAAAAACCGGTAACGGCTGTCTACTAATTGCGAGTCTGTATGAAAGTTTCCTTACATGTAGAGAGACACAACAGATTGAGAAACACCGTCACTGCTCTCTGCACTGAGCCTCCCCAGTCAATCCTTCACACAGTTGTCAGCATCATCTTTCAAATTTGATCTACATAAAATCTCTCAAAGGCATCAAAGGCTCCTGAATGGCTTCACGATTAAATTGAGACTCCCTGAAGCTGGCATCCAAGACCTTCGTGCTCTGGTGTCTGACAGCATCTCCTTCATCTCCCACCAGTCATTCACATACAGCCTGTGCTCTAGCCGTATCGAAGAACTCTGTTTATTTAGTATTCCAGACTTTTCCTCTGTCATTTATGCCTGTGCTGTCAAATACAGTAGCCACTAGACACAGGTGGCTATTGATCACTTGGAATATAATAGTTCGAATTAACCCAGACCGTCAGCGTAAATAAACATGAGATTTTGAAGACTTAGTACGAAATAAAAATACAAAATATCTCATGAGTAATTTAAAAGTGTTGGTTAGCTTTTCAACGATAATACTTAGGATTTGTTGAATTAAGTAAAATATGTTGTTACAACCAATTTCACCTGCTTCTTTGAACCTTTGTTTCATCTGGCTCCCATTCATGGTTTGTGTGGTGTTTCCATTGGGCAGCACAGGTCTACTGTTCTGCCCATGCTCCCTCAGCAGGAAGTCTCTTTTTGCCTCATTTACCAACTTATCTATTCTTCATCCTATTAAAACTCAGCTTCAGCATCACTTCTGGGGAAGCTTTCCTAGTTGACTTCATGTTCCTTCCATCTCTATTATAAAAACATTAACATAATACCTATATTGCAGTCACCTTTTTAGGTGCTCGTTTCTTCCTTTAGATTGACTCTTTGAAGGTAAAAACCCTTTCCCCATTATTTCTGCACGAAGGACATCCCATGAATCCTTGCTTAATTAAATAAATGCAATTTCAAACTTGAACATCAGTGGTATGCACCCATTTATTCCCTAACACATATTTAATGAGTACTTATTATGCACTGTGAGAGTGGTAAAGCAGAAATATAATCCTTTATATTAGTATAGTATATTGCAGTTTACAAAGTACTAGCACATCTAGTCATTTTCCTCAAAAACCTCTGTCAGGGTCAGGCCACTTATTTATGTTCCCTTTTCAGACGAGGGAACCAGGGCCCGAAGAGTTTAAGTGACTTTCCCAGTCATGCAACATTAGAACTCAAGAATGGGAGGTGTGACATTTTTTTTTTTAAGATTTTATTTATTTGACAGGCAGAGATTACAAGTAGGCAGAGAGACAGGCAGAGAAAGAGAAGGAAGCAGGCTCCCTGCTGAGCAGAGAGCCAGATGCGGGGCTCGATCCCAGGACCCTGGGATCATGACCTGAGCCAAAGGTAGAGGCTTTAACACACTGAGCCACCCAGGCGCCCCGGAGGTGTGACATTTAATTCCATGTTCAAGAAGCAGCACATCGTTCTGAGTGGCTGAAATAAAGGGTGTGAAGACACACAGCTGGAGACATGCTGAAGAGTCATACTTTTTCCGGTTGGCCAACATTCTTCAAATTTTAACCAGTCCCTACCATCTTTATGAGTTTTACCACATCAAACAGCGATGGAGACTCTTACTTACTTAGTATTTTTTTAAATGGATTCTATATTGACTCACTTACTTTACTTTTGGTCCTAAGCATTAATAAGAATGGTTTGGTATACCCATACTATTATTAAAATACAATGAGATGATCATATACTATTCTTATTAATTATAACATATTCTTAATATATAATAATTAAGATGTAGTATGTTATATATTATAGCTTACTTTAATATATGTTAAATTAATTAAACAAGGAAGCCATTAGATTGAGTTGGTTCTAATGCCTTACCAGCTTACATAAATAAACCAAACCCTAAGCTTATAAATGCCTCAAGATTAAGAAGTTGAAACCTAAGGACAAACAGTTATAAACAATCAAAGAGGCTTTCCCAAATAAAGCAATTCCTTATGCTATAGACAAATAATCTCCTTGTTTTTCTTCCATGTCTTCTCTATAAAAGTGTTGCCCCAGCTCTTGTTTGTAGACTTTTCCTAACCATTTCTGGTTCAGGTTGATGTTTGCTCAATTAAACTTTCAAAATTTTAATATGATTCAGCTTATCTTTTAACATATAAATGTTTATATTTTTCCTAATAAACTTTAAAGTAAATACATATTTTTCCTAATAAATAGTAAATATTTGACTTATGTAAACATATAAGTAATGTAAATATATGTAAATATATATAATATATACAAAAATATAAAATAAATTTCACTAGGAATATCTATACCATCCACTGGGAAACTGTAATGGACATTAGGAACCCATCAAGGATCTTAAACTTGGAAATGACATAATGAGGTTAACATTTTAGACTTCTAGAAGCTGATCTCCTCCTAATCTGAAGGAAAGGAAGGAAGGTGATGGGATGGTAACTCTAGGCAATAGTAAGTTAAGAGAAGTTAATGTGAACTTGGAACCACATTTTTTAAAGATTTCTTTTTAATTTTTGACAGAGAGAGAGAGAGAGATCACGAGTCAGTAGAGAGGCAGGCAGAGAGAGAAGGGGAAGCAGGCTTCCCGCTGAGCAGAGAGCCCGATGCGGGGCTCGATCCAAGGACCCTGAGATCATGACCTGAGCCGAAGGCAGAGGCTTAACGCACTGAGCCACCCAGGCGCTCCTGGAACCACATTTTTAATTACCTTTAAATAAAAGAGACACTGAGATCATGAAGTGCCATGTGGAGTATGATGTGATGTCATTTCCTGCCTCTAAATGATGAGGCTTTGTAAATGGGGCAGGCTGCACATGAAATAGTGCCACAAGGATCAGCAAAAATCTTCCTTGCCCATGGTCAAAGGTCATTTTTATGGAAGTCTAAATACCAAAAGCACCCAAATAATAAAGTTATTAAAGAGAATCAAGAAAAACCCCAATTAAATGGCATTGGCCTGATCATTTCCTGTGGAGGGTGGTTCGTGGAGATGGTGTCATCTGCCGAAATAAGAAGGAGTTGGCAAGGTCATGGGGCATAACCCATTTAAGACACATGATCAGTGACATCATTACATGATGTCTTTCTTCCACTCCTGAACAAGCTATATTTATCCGTTTGCAATAGAACCCCAGAGAAGATGGAAGAGAGCTGACAACAGGGTGGTGAGGATGCTTTGCTGGGATTCCCAACTTGGGCAATATTAGCGGTAGAATGCTTCTTTCAGAGAAAGAGAAACCAGGAAGCTAAGCAAGGGGAACTCAATTACATAATAGGGTGGTGCCAGTGCCACAGTTTTAACTTGAGTTTCTTCAGATTAATTGCTTTCTGTAGGGAAAGGTCTTCCCATGTGAGCGTACTTAAGTAAAAATAGTTTTATGTGCTTTGTTCATATTGCAGGAAACAGAGCTGCTCTCTTTACAGTGCCTTACCTCCAAGTCCAAAGGCACTCCTGGAGTCAGGCCTTCCCTCTGTTGGAGACACAGGACCTACTGAGGGCCATATTCTCCTGCTTTTGGCTGAGAAAATCACAGCTGCTCCTATTGGCCCTCAATCTGGGTTTCTACCAGGTGTTGGTACGACCCAACACTGCCAAAAGGACCTTGGCCAGGCATCCTTCAAGGCGATGTCTCATGTGGCCACAAAGGCAACTTTTGCCTTTTCCCGGGAATAAGAATTGAACTCTTAAATTGAGAATGAGTTGGCGTTTCACACTTGACATATTGAAAATGGAAAGAACACATTTTTCAAAAGCTAGCTAGCTCCATACCTACACAAAGAGGCAGATGAAGGTTACCTTAGTATTCTCTGCTCTCCAGACCACACCCATCACTTTGGTGATACTTATTTCTTTCTGGGGTTTGAGCTTCCAACAGTCTTCTGAGTCCCAAACCCTGAGTCTCTCTCATTTGAGGTTCAGATCCCCATAGTGGCTACTTTGACTCTCTTTCCTGTTCCTCAGCTCTTTTCTTCTTGAGGGCCTACAGCTGTGTGATGCTTCTGCCTTTCCATACACTCTCCCGGTTTGGCTGTCAGGACACTCGTTCCCCACCATAGTGCACTAGACATGGCAGTCATGACACCTGCCATGCTAGTCCCTGACACACAGTCCTTGCAGTGGCCACCACTGTCCCTAGCCCCACTTAGCCCAGTGCCTAGAATACAGCAGGCACTAAAGAAGTATTTGTGACAGGCTGACTAACTGGATAGAGGTTAAGAGTCTTGTGTTCTGAGATGACCCTCTCCCCCACCGCACCTCTGAGAAGCGCATTATTTTTGCTCAAGAATCATAACTCAATGAGGGAAATTCAGACAGTTAATGATCTTTTGGTTAAGTTGTTTCTGAAAACAGGATGCTTGGTGGCTTGCCCTGACATCTCAAGTTCCTTGAGAAGGAGTGTGAAATCACTACCTTTCTGTAATTCCATTAATATTTTTTTAATGGTCACCTAAGTTGAGTAGTTTCTACATAATTGTCATAAAATTATGCAAATTCTGAGGTCCACACATTTCAAATTCAATGAAAGTTAACTACCCATATTTTCATTTTTGAAAACTCATACTGAGATAAAAGTCTTAGGTAAACATAGTCACAGCAGTTGACAGAATTATTTGAGCAATTATTTAATGTAAAGAAAATGATCTCTTGAATTAAAAAGTTACAGAGAATAAGCCCAAGACCTGCATTTTAAGGTAAGATTGTACAGGTGTGACTTTTTTCATTCTGCCAGAGCACTTCTGTAAGCGAAACAAGTAGACAAATACCAACACAGAAGTCAGAAAATTATGACTGAGTTCCTCTGTTATCATCATTTCAAATGATCTCTTTGCAAACAAGGAGCTTCCTCTTAAACAGATTCTGAGCACAGATGTCCTCTTAAAAGAATCTGTATGTCTTATTGACTATAAAACTGTTACACAAACAAATATACACCAAAAGAGATAGTAGAGCCACATTATCCTAGAATACACACAAATTGCTTCTCAAACTGGGACAGAGCAAGGAAAAAGAGAGACAAATTTCAGAGTTTGGAGAGAAGTAGTCAAGAGGATGGACTGTAAGTATTTTCCAATGCCTGAGTCGTAACAGATGCCTGACTTTCACTGTAGGCATGTGTCAAATTTGATTCTTTGGTCAATATTTTTTTTTAAATTATCAAATTATCTTGTCTTTTTTGGGCAAATTAGGCTTAAAAGAAGAAAAATAAATGAGTACCATTACCATATATTTTTAGGAACTTTTGCCTAATTGAGGAAACTATGGCAGTATTTAATTACCAGCAGGGCAAAAGTGACTTTCATTCATTCATTCATTCATTCCATAAACATTTACTGATCTCTTATGTGCCAACTATCTGAGGCAGAAACATAAACCAGGTGTACCTGCTGTTCCCTCTCACCTTTCTTCCTCCTATTTGTGGGATGTCTAAAACATAAAGCTGACTAACCACAATACAAAACAGAGCACCCCTCTGTGCTATAGGATGTGCACAAGACATTGTGAGTAGATTTCAGGGGCCAAAGGGAGAGCTTTTCACTGGGCGGATCAGGGAAGGCTTTTTGGAAGATGTTGCATGTCAACACAAAGGACAAAGAGGATTTCAACAGTGGAGACAGAAAGAAAGGCTGTGAGGGTCAAGAGAGAGTGCATAAGCAAAGGCACAAGGGAAGACGGAAATGGGGAAATGGGGGAGTTCACAAAGAACTTGCTATAGAGAAAGGACAATGCTTGGTATTAAGTCTGAAAAAACAGATTGGAACCTGTACAGAAGGACTTCAAACTCCATGCTGGAGAATTTTAAGTTTATTAGGTAGGCAATAGGAAGTGATGAAAGGGTCTTGAGGCAGAGAATGGTTTAAGAGATGTAGTTTCACAAGATTAATCTGACAAGAGCCCATGGGATATATTAGAGGGGACAAATGGAAGGCAAGGAGCTCAACCAAGAGAACATTATTATTCTCCAAGTGACAGAAACTGAGGACAGCTTTGGGGAAAGGAGGAATGCAAATGAAGGGCAGATTCAGAAAACACTCAAGGCAAACGGCAGAATGGCCAGAAGAACGGGAAAGGGAGCTGGTATCTATTGAGGACATACTACATGCTGCTCCAAACAATAAATATACAGAATGAACACGTGTCTTTTTCTGTTTAAGCTCTTTTCTTTGAACATGAGATAATTATTAATGATGGCTTCTTTCGATCTCAGTATGTTCTGGTTTGGACAATACACTACACAATCCTATTTTTGTATACTTTTCTTCTTTGCTCCCTTAATATGATCTTCCAGTTTACACCTGAAGAAGCTGAACATCTGAGGAGTCGCCTCATGGCACGTGGCCAGTAGGTGGTAGAGCCTGGATCTGAGTCCGGATCTATACATTCTGAACCCCGTGAAATTTCTGCTATACCTGGTTTCCTGCCCCCAGAATGAAGACGTGTTCATTCTGTATATTTAGTGTTCGGAGCAGCATGTAGTATGTCCTCAATAAATACCAGCTCCCTTTCCTGTTATGACAGCTTGTGGCTGGAACAGAGTGGGGAAGGTTCATCAAAAGAAAGAGGAATGTCAGAGAGAATCAAGTTAGGCTCCATGATGACGGTTCTGGTTGGCATGTGTCTATAAGATCTTTAGGGTGATGGAAAGATATAGAAAGTGTTGGAGTGAGTGGCTGGAACTTGGGAGCAAAATCACTCTAGCTACAGATTTGTGAGCCTTCCAAACCAGCAGATGCAGGACCGTAGGATTAAGGATGTAGCCAAGCTTGAGACTGTAGGACAAAGGTCACAGCTCAGATACCTGCAGTGGCTGGGCAGGTCACACTGTGAGTGAGGGGGCATGCGTGAGGCATGACAGAGTGGTGGAGGTGTTTGTGAGGACAATTTTCATTCTTCTCAGAAATTATTGGCAACTTTGTATAGAAACAATATAGTCATTTAAATAGGAGTCTATTTCTCTCTTTTTAAAAAATGGTAGTCTATTTCTTAATTAAAGCTGGTAACTAGAGTAATTTCCAATATTGAATTAAAAAATCACAATGTATTTATTTATTAAAATAGTTATTTTGTTAATGATAAGACTAAATAATAGAACAGAAAATGATAAATTATAGTCTTTCAATTTTTATCTCAACTTTCCCTCCTAGGAGAGCTCTCAAAGGGGAATTTCTTAAAAATACAATTAGTTCTTATCCGAATCACTAATTATGTGCAAGAATGTTGAAACAAATGGCAGTACATTTTTGCTGACCTCAACAACGGCCAAATAACTCAGACACCATTGCCAGGAGCCCGTAAGGGAGGACAGACTTGGGGCATAGGGTAGAGGAAGCTGGGGGAGGGGAGGTGGAGAGCATCTCGAAAAGCAATATGCTTATTCAAATTTACTTACCAGCTTATTTACATTAGAAAAAAAAATTAATTTATTTAGGAGAAAAAGTTAACTAGTCTCTCCATTGCTTCACACTTTCAGTTCAAAGGTAATAAGTGCCTGTAGCCTTCATGGACCTGCACCAGTGGTTCTCAAACTTTTGCCAGTGTTAGATCTACTTGGACTTCTTTACTGGAGGACTCCTCACAACACAGATTGCTGGACCAACTCTCAGGGCTTTCTGTCCTTAGGTCTGGGACGGGTTGGGAGAGTCTGTGTATTTAACTAGTTCCCTAGCAGTGCTGAAGTTCCTGGTCCGGGGACCACACTTGGAGAACCTCTATTCTACATACTGGTGGGCATGCTAGGCAGGAGCTGGCTGGCTTCTGCCTTTTTCAGATTGCCATGGAACATAAACATCTACTAAGGCCCTGTTTCTCATGGCACTCTGGAAAATGATTCAACGACATGGCTTGGAAAAGAGGTCCAACTTTTTGCCTCATTGTCTGTGTTCTGAATCCAACCTAGTTTAATATTTTGGAAAATGTTACCCTTTTCTGTACCGAGCAAAGTAAATATTTTGTCAGTTGTTAAGGATGAGCTGCAGAGTAAGACCTAAAGATGTATCCAAATTCAGCAGGAAAGCTTGGAGCTGCTTTGGAACTGCTTTGGAACTTTTTCCAGATTGTGATTTGTAATGTATTTCAGAAGCCAGCAGAAATACCAACCACTCAATCTATTAAGAAAAGGCTGAATGAACCTTTTCACAGCACTTTTTTTTTTTTCCACACCAACTCTCATTACGCTTGGCAAAGCGTAGAGAAAGAAGAGAAAAAAAAAATTGCTTTTCTGTCCATAGGATTTCATCTGAGTATTGTTCTCCCATAAAGAATGTAGCGGCAAAGAGTGAGAATTGGGAGAAATTTTTAACAATCCCTTTTTGACAATTAAAACAACGAAGGTCCATGGAAGGTAAGTCGTTTGTCTGCAGACCAGACAGTGGTGGAGCTGGAGCCGGAATGAAACTCAAAGGCTCCTGGTTCCTGGGCCAGCCCTTCTCGTAGCACAACACACCACACCACCTCCCATGCAGCAGAATCCTCAGAGACACATTTTTAAAACAAACAAAAAACAAATCCTACCAATAGTGTATGTAATTCATGCTGTGCTTTGCCCTAAGCCATTTGGGTAGGGTTGGCTTTGCACACTGGCGATGGCGCTGGAGGATTGACAGGAGAGGTCCTGGAGGGTACCTGTCGCATCTCCCTCCCTCGCTCGACATTTCCTGAGTCATCTTCTGTTATAGTGATCTGGGTCTTTCCTGTGATGGGTGGGCGGAGATGGTCCAGACAGAAGCCTCATTATGGTGAGAAAGATAAGCCCCATATTTCAACAAAGAAACATGTGGGGCAGACTTAAAGGGGTCAAGGGGCCTTGGAGATCATCGGGTTTGCACATCTCACATACAGAGGAGGAAACTATGGCTCTCAGGAGCCTAGGAACATGCCGGGTGTTCAGTTTATTCAATGGCCCAAGTCATGCCTGATCACAGATCTCCTACCCTGAACCAGGTTGCTGCTTAGACCTTATTGTATAATATGTTGACTTAAGCCAGAAAAACACGTTTCCCTGTGAGTTTAGATCCAAAAATACTGAGTCTATTCAATACCAAGAAAGAAATATGGTAATATTTATTGAGTGCGAACCCTATGCCAGGCACTGTCCTGAGCACTTTACATGGACTACGTATCTAATCCTTCACATGGCTGAGAAAGATAGAAAACTATAAGGTAGGAAATGGAAATTAAGCCTGAAATGAAATAATGAATGTGAAGCACTCTCAAGGCCTATGCCATTTTCCCAGGATATGCCATTATCTATGAAATGTGATAATACAAGTAAAAGGCTGACAGCAGTTCTTGGCTCACAGAGCACACTAAATACTACCCGTTATTAACACATTTTTTTCTGTTTCTTCAGGTGGAACAGACCAAGGAAACTGGATCCAGATAAAAGTTATGAGCCATATTAGATTCAAACCCAGGTAATATCTTTGGGAACCAGCTGCCACCAGCAGAGACCACAGAGACCACAGTGTAATGGGGAGAAAAATGCCCTCCAACGCCAAAAGCCTAAGTCAGAGACCACAAAAGAATGGAATTAAACAGGTTTGTACTGGGCCTTGGTTTCAAGGAGCTCAGTGGGTTGACTAGTCTTCTCGTCGTCTGCCTTTATCACACCCAAGTTAAGAGGAAAGTGAATACAGGATGAAGATGTCTTTTATATGGAGGCAGTTTGCAAAAGCAAAATGGATCATTCCAAGCCAGTGGTGAGGACCCAATTTCCTTAATCAGAATGCATGGATCTACTGGTGAAGGAAAAGAATATCACCACTAATTAAGATGAAACAACAGCAGTACTACTCATTACAGTAGCCGAGGCAGGTAAGCTACCTGGTAAATTGCTCACTTGGGAATGTGTGACTTACCAGGTCTTGCTGCTTCTCACTACCTCTCCTGTCTGGAGGCCAAAAAGGATTTGTTCTGTTTCGTTACAGAGGGATAGACTAGGATCTCTGAGTGGAAGACTCATGAACATAGATTTGGGCTCAAGAGAACACATTTTTAACATTAGACGATCCAACAACGAATGTGCCGCCTAGTGGAAGTAAATGACCAAAGAGAAGCCCCAGGAACACTCAGATAGTGTGCGATTATTGGCATCCTAATTTTCATTATCATTGTAATCATTATCTTGGTAGCATTCCATCAGGTAGATGTGGACACTGATTTGTATTGAAACGGCCCCACCAAGGGAGGCCCAATAAGTTCTCTTCAGTCAAACTTGAGTTTGAAGGCAGGTTCTATCATTTACCAGTTACATGACTCAAAGCTGGTAATTAAACCTCACTGATCCTTCATGAGTTTCCTCATTTGTACAGCAGAGATTACAATAAGTACCTCTCCCATTCATTTATTCATTTGCCCCATACTTATGAGGCATCTACTGTGGGCCAGGCACTTTTCTAGGTGTTGGGGATTTGGTGATGAACAAGACAGACAAGATCTCTATTCTTCATTGGGTTCAAATTTCAGTGTGCGTAGAGGGAGTCAGAAACTATACAAGATAAATACAACAAACTAACAAGTTGATTAAATTCTTACACAGGTAGTAATAAACATTGTGAATTAAATAAGACAAGATACCTTTAGTTACAATGGCCATGGAAGACTTCTCCTAGAATGTGATACACACATTGGGACCCAAAAAAGAGAGGAGGCTCTATGACCCACCGAGCTAGATTAGTGCATCTGGAGTGGGTTGAGATAAGTAGTTGTAGATGAGTTTGGTGATGAGGATTAAAGGGGGAAATGTAGGATGATCTGCCCTGCAGTTCATGACACACAAGAAGTACTCACATTATTCCTACTAAAAAAATTCCATGACATATCGATGACCTCAAGTAGTCAGGGCCAATAGAGGCATCCCTTCTCCATTCTTGGACACCCCAAAATGCTTGGACTAATACCTGCTAAACTTACCACCTTGCTAACACCCAATCCAATGCTAGAAGATCTACATTTAGAACTACTGGAAAGTATGGAATTTCAGAGCTGGAAAAGACCTTGGTCTGTCCATATGTCAATGATCACGTCACAATAATGGGTAATCTGAGGGCTCCTTGGAGCAGCCTCTGAAGACCTGTGAAAAGGGAGGTTGGGCTATTAAGAGGATGGGACCCTACGCTTCCTGCTATTACTTCAACCATAAGAATTCTACAAGGGTCTGCTTTATTTTTTATTTTTCACTTGAAAATGGAGTCGTTTTGCTAAAGACAACCCTACATACATTGAGTCCAATTTCATAGGTAAGGAAATTGGGTCTCAAAGGGGTTAAATGACACACTTGAGGTCATTTAGCTGGTTTGTGACCAGCTGGGACTAGGACTTATAACTTCCCCATATGTTTTACTAAATAAAACACCTATACCCATCTTTATAGGTGTGGGATTTGTTTCTGTTCAACTTCATGTGAACAAATATCCTTTATTAAAAGTGTATATCTGAGTTCTGACTCTTTAGAAAATACCACTTCTATTTAATTAATTTTGAACAACAAATACAGGTCCCATTTTCAGGATCTTAAATCTCACAGAGGTTTCCTCAAAAAGAAAAGATGTTTCAGTTAGAGTCTAGGAGGAAATTCTGAGGGAACAGGATTAAGGCAGAAATTTCTAAAAACTGTTTTTAAAAGTTGAATTAGTCTTTCCTCCCTAAGGGAAAACTAAAGCTGAAAATTGGTGACCTACATAGATTCAGTATAGTTTGCTAGAAAATGCATGTAGTTAACTAAAGTGAACTATGGAGTCAGGGGTTAGAAAGTAGCAGAGGTTTAGGAAAATGACAAAAGACATGATTTGCACAATGTTGAGACTGAACAAGGACACCCAATTTTAGGAATCACTACCTTTGATAGTGGGAACGGCTCTTCTTCTATTTAGACTCAAGTTCTGGTGGAGAAGGGGGGCACTTGGCTACTTTAGAACATTAGAAGCAGGTTTAGAAGAAAGCAGAAATCTGCAAAGTTACATAAAGACATATGTCAAACACCTGCTTTGGAGACAAGAAAGTGGGCAGGAGAGTTAGGTCAATTGGAGGCAAATTTTCTAGTTGGAAAAGGATAATAACAATGGGGAGCATATGATCCTTTATTTCTACTTTGGACCATTGAAGCACCACTGCCACAAAGGATGAGGTAATGTAAATTATTTTCTGGATGAGCTGACGATAGTTAACGGATATGTTGTCCTCTTTTGGTCAGTTGATGCTGGCAGCTAAAAGCAAGGGGACAGGAACATTTTCACAAGGTCACAAATCTTTAGAGCCCAAGGTACTCTCAGAAGAAGGCTAACAGTTTTCTCTTCAAAGGAGAGTAAAAGGGGTGCCTGGGTGGCTCAGTGGGTTAAGCCTCTGTCTTCAGCTCAGTTCATGATCTCAGGGTCCTGGGATGGAGCCCCGCATCGGGCTCTCTGCTCAGCAGGGAGCCTGCTTCTCCCTTCCCCTCTGCCTGCCTCTCTGTCTACTTGTGATCTCTCTGTCAAATAAATAAATAAAATCTTAAAAAAAAAAAGAGTAAAGGTGTTCTAAAAAATCCTACAACTAGATGGAAAAAAAAAAAAGAGACCCAAATGAGGACAGTACTAGCAGTAAGTGTAAGATTCTATCTTCATTCTCTATAGACTTCCATTTAAATTGCTAAAGAAAAATAAGTAAATTCAGAAATGAGAAAACACAATTAGTTAACACACAAATGAGGAAACATTCACACTAAAATCACAATGAGATGCTGGACCTTCTTCTAGCGCATGAGTGCTGACAAGGGTGTAGTGAGGCTGGTGACCTCATGCATTGCAGGAGAGCAGTATAAATCGATAGAGCCCTTCCAGAAAGAAAGTGATTTGGCAACACATCTTGAGCTATAAACATGGTCATACCACATGACCAGTAATCCCACTTGTAAGAATCCATCTTAAATAAAAATATGTGAAGAGCTATATCCACAAAGATGTTTGTTAGAATACTGTTTAAAATATTACAAAGTTAGAATGGGCAAAGAATTTCAATTCAATTCAGCAAATGGTAATTGAATACCTACCAGTACCTGGGTATAATAAAGGAGAGTTCTTTTCCTCAATAATTCATAATCACAACTTAATGCCTGTACTCTTTTCAATATTATGCAACTATTAGAAAGGAGGTTATAGAGACACTAAGAGATTAAAATGTCTGCAATATATTAAATTTAAGAAGCTGTACACAAACATTATATTTACCATAATGTTTAGAGGGAAAAAAAAATGAAAAAGCCCTGAAGGAAATAAACCAGAATGGTAACAATGATGGAATCATGGTTCATGTTTTATCTTTATTTTTCTGTAATGTTGGTTATACTACCTTTAAAATGAAGAACAATAATAAAAAGAAGAGAAACAGAAAAATAAAGCAGTGATTGAATAAAGATGAAGATTAATGCGGAAAGTACCAAGTACACTTAAAAATTTTTATTTACTTAAAAATTGCTTTTAGTTATATATCTTCAGTAACTTAGTAGGACTAAGGACTTGTTAATTTTATAAACTATTTTATTTTAGTAGAAAAACTTTGAGGGTGTTAAACCAGAGATTTATTGAACCTCACTCATGGAGACCTTCAGAATCCTTCATAAATAAGTTACTCTGAAGGAGGTGTTTAGGAAATGCTAAGACCTAAAAAATGATGGGCTACAACTAACTTCAAAGGTTTGGGCTTGAAGAAGAGATAAGATTCTGGTGTCCTAACCAAGACAGAAAGAGTGGCTTTTCCTGGCAAGGAACATCCTGTAGGTAATGGAGCAACATAACCTCTACAGCAAGTAGGTGAAGCCATGCCCAAGAGTAAGGGAGGCCTGTGGGGACAAGAATTGCTAGGTGTTCTGAGTTCCCCAAATCAACTGCTTCAATTCCCTGGGCCCTGCTTTTTCCAGGACACCTGAAGACCCTGTAAGTTCAACTAACATTATCATTTAAAATCCCCCAGGAGGGGGCATCTGGGTGGGCTCAGTTGGTTAAGCATCCAACTCTTGATTTCAGCTAAGATAATGATTTTAGCTCAGGTCATGATTTCAGGGTCTTGAGATCAAGCCTTGCCTCGGGCTGTATGCGGGACCTGCTTAAGATTCTCTTCCTCTCCTTCTGCCCTCCTCCCCCTGCTCTCTATCTTTCCCTAAAAACAAACAAACAAGCAAACAAACAAAAATCCCACAGGACTAAATTTTGCAGGATTCAAAATTTTACTAAAATAGCTTTGCTTTGAGGCCACATAGCATTTTTTTAACATGACCATCAAAAGTTCTTGATTTTTTCCTTGTACCTTGAACCAGGCATGTTTGGGTTTGAGCTTCTCAGTCTATTCCTCACCTTAGGGTCCTTGAATTGCTCATATCTTTCCCCCCTCTATTATGGCAGGGGTAATCCAAAACCTTGCCCTCCTTCCATGAGCAGTTGATGCTAGATGAACACAGAAGCATTTGATTAAGTCATTCACCACTGGGTGCCATGAGCTGTTAGAATCACATTCTGGATATTAAAAAGGACTTTGCACTCTACCTAATGTAGGTTAGAGAATCAATTCCTGATTTCTTCGTATTTCCCTGAAAGTCTGTTTTCTGAAAACCACTCCCAGGATCAATTTCCATATCAAGCACAGTTCTTGATTGCAGGCAATAGAAACTGATCTGATCATAATTAACCCAGCAACAACCAACCCCCCCCCCCCAACACACAATTTTTGGAAGGGCACCAAGGGCTCATAGAACTAATGGAATCTGCAGGATCAGGCTCATAAAACACCAGGAACAAGAGCTCTAGAAGCATTGGCTGTGAAAACCAAGCAAAATCTCACTAACGAGCTGGTTCAAGTTTTATGGAAGAAAGAAATTATGAAAAGTAGTGAAAAGTGTAAAAAAGATCTTATTTATGTGTGTGTATAAGTAATGAAAAAAATCATTGACCTGATTGTGATTTTTCCACTCACTAGTTGTGTAACCCTGCATTTTATATTTCTGAGCCTTAATAACACCCTCCATAAAAGGAAGAACCAGGTTAGAGCCTGGTTAAACTATGGCTTCCTTCTAACTTTCATGATCCTTGAATTTATCTGACAGCAGGGACCTGCCTGAGATCCCTCCTCTCCCGCGCCCAGGCACCTGGGGAGGACACTGCTGTTAAACCCCAGTGCAGCCACAGAATCCTCCCCAATACAGAGCTCCAGATAGCTACTACCCATCAGCTGGAGTTTGCAGAGAACGGGAAATCAATTTGCCATTCTCCGTCTGTACTATATTGTTCTGCTTTCACAGGATGAGCTGAACCAGAAAAGCCAAGATATCCTAAGAGCATCAGGCAAAGTCTTTGCTGAAAAGAATCTTCAAGACCAGCTTGTGTCCTGCTGCTAAACATCAGTTCAGCTTGTAAAATCTCCCTGGTAACACAGTACAATAAGGCATCATCCGGTCCGCCTGGAAGTTTTATCATATAATTCAAACACATTTTGGGAGCTCTCAGCATGGCGTTCTTCATTCAGTTCTCACAGGCCTTGTTTTTTGTCCTCCACTCTCCTTGTCCACACACCTGACAATTGTCCCATTTATATTCTGCTGGAATCCTCCAAACTGAACATAATAGAACGGAGGGAAACCTAGAAAAGCCCCGGATCTGATTCACTTGGTCTTCATAATCAAAAGAGTCTGGAAACAGAAATGTCAGAACTCTGTAAAATTCAATCAGGATAAAATAAGAGAGAAACTGTCTACTGAAAGAAAAAGTGTTCAAAAATGAAACAGGAACCTTGATAATTTCTCTCTTCTAAATCACAAGGTTCATCTCACCAAACAAGAAGCATTAATTAGGTTGGATTTGGCTATAAATCACAAAGACTCGACATATGTCAGTGCCTTGGAGCAGGGATCAACAGGGGGCAGCCCATGGACTCCATCCAGCCCGCCGCCTACTTTTGTATATTGAACTTGTATTTGAACACAGTGCCTGAAGCTCACGTGTGGTCTATGGCTGCCTCTACAATCCAACAGCAGAGTGGGGAATTTGCCACAGAGATTATATGGTCTCCAGAGCCTAAAAGTGTTATTAGCTGGCTCTTTGCTATAGAAGTTCCTGACTCATTTGTTTGTAACTTGTAAGTGTGTAAGTTGTTAACTGCTGCCTTGCAGTGTCCATGTAGCTCTCTCGTGTAAGTAAGCCCAGAAGCCAGGGACACAGCAGTTAATAGTGTCATCAGAGAAGGGACTCCTGTCTTTCTGCTTTGACATCCTCGCACACGGCTTTCCTCATCAAGACCACCACAAGGTCCAGAATGACTTCTGAGACTCTCATTGCCATTTCTAAGATGTAGGCTAGAAGAATGAGGAAAAGCAGAAGAGTAAAGAGGGGGACCTTCCTGATGAGCCCTGATTAAGTAGCTTTCCTGGAGTCCCACAGAGCACTTCCATTTACATCGTATTTGGCAGAACTTAGCCATTTGCCCTATCTAGCTGCAGAGGAGACTGGGAAATAAAGATTAAAAAAATTTTTTTTTTTGGTGGCAGTGTGCCCAGCTAAAAATAAGTCCCATTATTTTGGAGAAAAGAGAGTGGGCTGAGTTAGCAGGTAGCAGTCTTGGCTACAAAACACTACTTAGTGAAATCACGCGTAGCAGATTTACAGGTAACTGATACCTTGTTTCATTTCGGGGCAGAAGTTTTTGAAGAATGAAGAATTTGCATTCTGGTGTTATAAGTAGTACTTCTTTTGCCTTATGTTTAACCACTTGGTATGTATATTAGTCAATTAACATCAGTGATTGTCTTGGTCTCTTAGTCCGTTTGGGATCTTTTTTTTAAAAGATTTATTTATTTATTGTGGGGGAGGGGCAGAGGGAGAGAATCTTCAAGCTGACTTCCTGCTGAGTGTGCCTGAGGCGGGGCTCCACTCAAGACCTATGTGATCATGACCTGAGCCAAAACCAAGTCAGATGCTTAACTGACTGAGCCTCTCAAGAGCCCCCATTGGGGTTCCTTTTATAAAAATGTCAGAACTAGCATGCACTGGGAGGCTTAAACAACAAGCACTTATTTCTCACAGTTCTGGAGTCTGGAAGTCCAAGATCTAGGTGCCAACAGAGTCATGCTTCTGTTGAGGACCCAATTTCTGGTTCATAGCCAGACTTCTTCTCCCAGGGCCTCATGAGGTAGAAAGAGAGTGAGAGGGCTCTATGAGGTCTCTTTTATAAGGGCACTAATCTCATTCATGGGGACTCCACTCTCATAACCTTACACCCCCCCCAACGACTCCACCTCTCACTACCATAACCTTTTGGATTAGGATTTCAACATGTGAATTTATGGGGAACACAAACTTTCAGTCCATCGCAGTGATGGATGCATTTACTCATACAACAAGACTGACTGAGGACCTACACTGCTCCAGGCACAGTGGGAAGCAAAGGCAAATTGCAGTGATCCCTAGGCTCTGCCCTCAAGAAGTCTGAGTCAACAAGGGAGAGACGCAAGCCCATGGACAATGGCCTTTCAGGGAGAGAGGTTTCCTAGGGAAGTAGATACTGGTGCATATGGAAAATACACTGGAAGTTCTCAGGACTTGTGCTGAACGCTAAGGAGCTAGCTTGAAATACTTTGCGGGGTGAAGAACTGGGAGCAAGGGCATTCCAAAATGAGGAAGTAGCGTGTGCAAAGACATGAAGAGAAGAGAAAGTGGCCCATATAGCCTGGTTGAACACACACTGCGTGTATCAGGAGGCAAAAGAGATCATCCAGAGATGTGGGCACAGATGGTCAGAACAGAAGGGACATTTGCACAAAAGGCGTGGAATATCCCTTGGACAGTGATAAGGAGGCACCGAGGGGTACCACTTAGAAGAGGGGCATGATCAATCCCTTTTTCATAAAGATCATTCTGGTCATGGTGAGAACAGATTGGGGTGGAGTGGGAGGTAGGAAGGCAGGGAAGTCTTCATTTACCACTTGTCACATATTTTGCAATTATGTTTAAGTTAAAGTACGATCTTGTAATTGTTGTAGGAGATCCCTTCACCCAATGGCTACTTAAGAAAAACAACAGAATGGATAAAAATTACCTAGCTTTCATTGAATCTCCTCAGTCATTCTGTGAAGCCCCATCTTACGCAGGAAATCACTGAAGCTAAGAAAGGTGAAGCAGCTTGCCTACAATCTCACAGCTCCTTAAGGGGCACAGTGGGGGGCTTGCATTAAGGTTTTCTGATCCCAAGTCCGGTGCTCTTTTCACTGCATGTTGAGAGCAACAAGCATTCCAGACTCAACCTGTCACCTCTAAATCCAGTCCAGGCAGAACTATTTGCATATCTTGGCAGCAACATATCTTAGCGGCTTTAAATGTAGGAAAACACGGAGGCATTTCCCTTCAGTCACTTTATGAGGCAAGATATCAAGAGTATTTTATTAGGCTTTGGCAAATACTCTTAATAGGAAAAATCAACCATATATTTTATTATTCTTTTGTTCAGTGCTGTGGCCATTATTCAAACACTCATGAAAGATCTATGTTTCTTAATGCGTCCAACTTTCTATTTGATTATAGTCCATTTTTCATCATTTATGTGGGGAATAAAAAGAATTCTCAAAATAGACTTGCTTAAAGTCTCAAATCAACTAAATTAAGTAATATTTTTATTTTTTTAATTGCTCTTACAGATTTTTGTCTTCTCAGAAAGAGCTTTCCAGATACCTGTTCTCGTCCATGACCTCCATGTTTGAGTTAGAGGCCGCCCCTCATTTATTATGCTATCTTATGCTCTGCCGAAACACTTAAAAACCTGCACTGTGCAAGTTAGTTTCCTCATCTTTTTCTCCACTAGGCAGAAAGACCCTTGAAGTCAGCAACACGATATGTATTTATCTTTATATCTCTGGGCACACTAACTGGCATTTAATAGCCCACCACAACTGTTTGTAGATTAATTAACTAAAGGGACTAACACAGAATTATATTTAAAATGGTACTGTGATAGAGTATTTAACATATATTTAAAAAAATCTATCTTTGCTGTAATTTTACTGCAAAAAAGCAAAAGCTCTAGGAACAGCTTCAGGGGTGCAGAATCCAGTGGGGCTATTTAAGGCTCCATTTTGGTATTTGTTCAGACTTAGGATCACGATGCTTTTTAAGAAGTTGGTGCAGAGATGGCTGCTTCGGGCTTCCATTTCTTCCTCTCCGTCACATCCCACGCAAAGCATAGGCTCTACAGAGTAAGTCTGCCTTTCTTGGTTTCAAAGCAGAAAGTCTTTCTGTTTTGCTGAGCTGCTGTCTTAGGAGAACAGATGTATGCTGGGCAGGCAGGCCTTTAAAATTCACTTTAAATTCTATTGTCTGTCTGTTCTCCATGCTGCCACCTCACCATCCGGAGCTTCTAAGTTTTGGTGCAAACGGGAGCTAAACTCGAGGGGCCCTCCTGTCTCAAGCATACCCTCTCAAAGCTCTTTCAAGTTCATACATCTCACCTTTTCTCCTCAAGAGTGCAGCACCATACACTCCCAGGTTTACATTTTATGACTCTGTCCTAAAGCCTGAAGAGGTGTCACAAAAAAGTAATGAGACATTTTCCCCAGCAGATCAAAAGTCATAATCTGATCAGTCTTTTGCTCAGAACTGCCATTTTTCAGAAGTGCCTTAGGCACTGCTCATATCCATGCTTTCCCCCAGGCTAGAACTCTAGATGGTTCTTTCCACCCTGACCTTTCTTTTCTACCTTGTGGGGCGGGCTGAGGTGTAAAACCTACGTCAAACTTTGTTCAGGGCAAGGGGGAGCTGAGGGCTGATCGTCTTCCTTCCTGTACATGCTCCTTCCCACCCTGAGGCAGCCAGCCTTAGAGGGTGTGTGCGTGTGTGTGTGTGTGTGTGTGTGCGCGCGTGCGAATTTAAGAACTATAACTGCTGAGCTCCAAAAGCTGCAGTGTCACTGGGAAGATGGAGCTGAGAATGGGTTGGAAGCATTAGGCAAAGTACTTGGACTTTGAGGAGAGGTAGAATTTAATTATTGGTGGCTTACCACTGCTTCTCAGCCCAGGCCCATTTTGCTCTCCAGGGGACATCCAGCAATGTCTGGAAGCATTTTTGACTGTCACACTTTGGGGCAGGGAAGGGTCACACTACTAGTGGGAGGAGGCCAGCAGTGTAGCTAAAATCCTACAATGCACCCCCTTCACCACAACAAAGAATTATCTGGCCTAAATATTCAATACTGCTGAGGCTGAGAGATGCTGGGCTAGACAAAGGGCATTCAGGGCAGGTGTCAAAAGTATAAGAAACAGAAAAAGTGTAGACTTATTCTTGGAATTTAAAAAAATCATTCAGGTGACATGTCATCGACCTCCCCTCAGCTAATGTTTGCCTATGAGGCACTTTTGTAGACATTTTCACATATAAATATTCTTCTGCTCTTGGCACAGAATGTAAGTAGGAGACCTGTGATGTGGCTGGCCTCTGTTGCTCTCCAAACTGGGTTAGTCCACCCTCGTATTTATTCACTTTCTCACGATCCTGTGCCCTGGGTCTCCTCCATGGCACCAGTCACCATAGGCATCTGGGTCATTCTCACTTGCGATATGCCTGTCCTGCCAGAGTGTAAGCCTCACGAAGGACTGGGTCTATTGCGCATCCAGTCCAACCCAGGAACCAGCCCAAGGTCTGGTGTATGGAGGGGGAGAGGAGCAGCTAAGAGAGTGGACGCTGGCGTCAAACTGCCTGAGCTTAAATCCGCACTCCATCACTAACCACGGCGCAACCCCAGGCAAGTCACTTAACTTTTGCACACTCAGTTTCCTCATCTATCAAAATGAGGATATGTGACACCTGCCTTATGGGTAGAATTAAATAAGTTAATTTGTGCGAAGTGCTTAATGAATATTTGATGGTGAGTGACACACCAAAGAGCAAACAAAGATAGGGTTAAACATCTGGCTGCAAACCAGCAATGCAGAAAATGAACAAGAAAGAGAAACACATAAAACACCCGGATTTACCTTTGTGGGCATTTCTAAACATAATATTTTTCTTCTTTGTGATGTAATAAATGTGGAAAGCTGTTTGTTAATATTTCCAGGCAAAAGCAGTGAAAGCCTCAGCAGGATATACATTGTCGCCATATTGATTTTACTTCACAACAAATGTTCTACTCAGTTTCTCTGCTATGTCCAGTTTTCTCACTATATTTATTGCTATACGTTAATTTCATTTTTTATTGTCTCCTGATTAAAACTGATTTATAGCACTATGGTAAGTCAGTCTAAAAAAGGAATTTAGCAGTTTTCTGTGGTTGAGCACCACTGGTCCTCTCCGTTTATAAAAGTTACTTTTTTCTTCAGTCTTACATTCTTTTGTATCAGAGGGCTCTTTCAAGCACACAGAGGGTTTAAACCTTAATCGTTCTGTAATTGATATTTTCAGAAAGTTTATTGTGCTCTTTCGATCTACTCTTCCTATGGGTCTCTGGCCCTTTACTACCCTTCATTGTCTTGTGGTGATTTCCTATGTATATATCCTGCAGAAGCTCCAGAGAGAAGCTTGATTTCTAATCACTCATTCATGCACACGATTATTCACTTTACACTCAGGAAGCAATTCTTGAGCACCTGTGTATTCCAAACTCTGTTCCCAGCTCCCAGAATGAGGAATGAACACACCGTTGGGTTCCTGCCCTCCTGGAGGGGCATTCTTGAGTACAAAAGGGAGACCATAAGAAAATAAAGAAGCACGTGAACAAGGTAATTTTGGACATGATATGAAGGAAATCAACAGCACAGCGGTATTGGTTTTCTACGGCTGCTAAAACAAATGACCACAAACTTGGTCACTTAAGACAACACAAAATCTTTGTTATAGTTTCTGGAGGTCAGAAGTCTGACATGGATCTCACTGGGCTACAGTCCTCTAAAGAAGAATCCATTTTCTTGCCTTTTCCGGCATCTAGAGGAGACCATATTCTTTGGCTAGTTGTCCTTTCTTCCATCTTCCATCAGCAATGGCCTGCTGCGTCTTTCTTCCATCTCATGGCTCTGACATTGACTCCTGTGCCTTCCTCTTCCACACTTAAAGGACCTTGTGATCACACTGGGTCCACATGGATGAACTGGATAACCTCCTTACCTTAAGGTCAGCTTACTCTTGATGTGCATTCCAGCTACAATCTTAACTACGCCCCTCCACTGTATAACACAACATATGCATACGTTTCAGAGATTAGGGCAGGGACTTCTCTGGGAGCCAGCAGTCTGCCTACCACAAAGATATGAGAGGGACTATAGTTTTAGTATTCTATTTGCCATCTACATAGAATAGATGTTTAATCAATTCAATACTTAGGAAATAGACCAGAATTGTAACATTTGTTTCTTGTCAAATAGTCACAGCGAGAGCTATGTTTCCTTTACTGAAAAATTGGGGAGGAGTAGAGTGCTTTCAGCCAACATTCCAGGTAAATACAAAATTATCCCAATGCAGGGAGAGGCTCAGGGTCCATACCAGGTGAGGCTCTGGGGGAGAAGCTCCCTCTGCATTTTGCTGACTTCTCCTCTGGGTCTGGCCCTCCTGCCGATCACTAGCCCAAGACTCTGGTGCTGATCTTTCCTCCCTTCTTCTTAGCAGCCCCTCTTCCTATGGCTTACAGAGGGCTCCACCACCTTTATTTCTCTTGGCTGTGGCAATTTTCCTGAATTATAAAATGGAGGATTTTTAAAGGACCCTGGGATAAGGAAACTGAATTCTAGAGTAGCTGGGGGAAATATCTGAAATGGTTGAGAAAGGCTCTGGTTGGTGGACGTGAGATTGGAGAGTTTTATGGGATTACTTTTATGCTGGATGAATGTGGTGAGTTTGGGGCACCTGGGTGGCTCAGTGGGTTAAGCCTCTGCCTTCGGCTCAGGTCATGATCTCAGGGTCCTGGGATCAAGCCCCACATCAGGCTCTCTGCTCAGCAGGAAGCCTTCTTCCCCACCCCCCCACCGCCCCTCTGCCTGCCTCTCTGCCTACTTGTGATCTCTCTCTCTCTGTCAAATAAATCAATAAAATCTTTAAAAAAATATGGTGAATTAAATTTTTAATTTCTGCAGTGTTGCTCGATTTTATGATGTTGCTATTTTGCTGAATGCGTCTGAATCACGTTGTTCTTCTAGTGAATCACTAAACTATAGCCTTTGGTTCCTCAAAATGTCTCCTAAGAATTAAGCCTTGACAGTCTAACAAGACCTTGCCTCACTGACCCTTTATGCCCCTGGATTATATAACACAGTTGGCTGCTTATGTGTCATTTTGCTTCTTTAGTTTGTAGCCCATCTATTTTACTCTGGGTTCATGGCTGTGTTCTCCAAGCGACTGAAAGCTCTCCTCAGGAAGGGAGGAAATGGCCCGTTGCTCTTATTTTGCTGGTATTTCTGCACAATAGCTACAAAGTTCTGTGGCCAAAAGTTGCCAGATTTGATTATCTTAATAAAGGATGTTGCTTGAAAATGTTGCAGAAAAATATTAATTTTATTTCCTAGCTATAGCTTTTACCTGCACAACTGAACACAGGCCATGTCCACCAGAAAGGCTTGAGAATTAGATTTTCAGAGAAAACTGCTAATGCCAAACCACATTTGAACACTCGAGAAGGCCAACCCTACTCGTATGAGGATAAAAACCCAGCAGTGTATTCCTTAGCATGCTCTCTTCAGATGCCACTCTCATCTCACTTTATACGGAGTTAGATCTAATTAGAAATTACCATGCGCACAGACATTTTTATTTCTTTGTCGAATGGCCACTGAAATCTCTGACCTAGATCGTGAAGCAAAGCTGAAATACCCCACATTAAAGACATGCCTCTACCCACTGCAATTCGAAGAGAGAAAAATCTAGGCAGGATAAAAACGTTACGACTATGCTTCACAACATGAGCTGCAAAAAACTGGAAATTTATTTTCTTTGTCTCCTCTCTATTTTTTTCCTTGAACCTACCCTAAGGACTAAATGTCAGTTCAATCTCATTTATGTTATATTGTTCTCCCTTTTGGAATTGAGAACAGGGAAGAACCCACCTCCTAGGGCTCAGTAGGTGAGCTGTCTGAGCTTTCATTCTGGTATGGAAGCACAAGGAACTGGTCACGCGTCAGCTCCATGGACAGCTCCATAGCTGATGCCGGGGTGTGTGTTTATTTATTTTTTCTTTCTTTCTTTTTTTAAGTTTAAATGCAATTAGTTGTGATCTCTCCCTTTTCATTTATAATTTTATTAATTTGGGTCCTCCCTCTTTTCCTTTGGATTAGTTTGGCTAATGGTTTATTAATCTTATTGATTCTTTCAAAAACCCGGCTTCTAGTCTCGTTGATGTGTTCTACTGTATCCCTAGTTTCTATCTCATTGATCTCTGCTCTAATCTTGATTATTTCCCTTCTTGTGCGTGGGGTTGGCTTAGTTTGTTGTTGATTCTCCAGTTCTTTAAGGCATAAAGATAGCTGGTGTATTCTGTTTTTTTCAATTTTTTTTGAGGGAGGCTTGGATGGCTATGTATTTCCCCCTTAGGACCGCCTTTGCCATATCCCATAGGTTTTGGACCAAAGTGTCTTCATTCTCATTGGTTTCCATGAATTGTTTAAGCTCCTCTTTGATTTCCCAGTTGATCCAAACATTCTTCAGCAAGGTGGTCTTTAGCTTCCAAGTGTCTGAATTCCTTCCAAACTTTTTCTTGTGGTTGATTTTCAGTTTCAAAGCATTGTGGTCTGAGAATATGCAGGGAATAATCTCAGTCTTTTGGTATCGGTTGAGCCCTGATTGTGATCCAGTATATGGTCTATTCTGGAGAGATCACAACTAACACCAAGGAAATAGAAACAATCATCAGAAACTATTACCAAGAGTTATATGCCAATAAGTTAAGCAACCTGGGAGAAATGGATCCATTCCTGGAAATCTATAAACTTCCAAAACTGAATCAGGAAGAAATTGACAACCTGAATAGACCAGTATCTAGTAACGAGATAGAAGCAGTGAAAAAAACCTCCCAAAACAAGAGCCCAGGACCTGACTGATTCCCTGGAGAATTCTACCAAACACTCAAAGAAGAAATAATACCTATTCTCCTGAAGCTGTTTCAAAAATAGAAACAGAAGGAAAACTTCCAGACTCTTTTTATGAAGCCAGAGTTACCCTGATCCCCAAACCAGGAAAAGACCTGGTTTCTTCAATAAGAAAAATTACAGCATTTCTTACCATCTCTGCTGCCATCACCCTAATCGCAGCCTCCATCATTACTCCCCTATCGTTTCAGTGATAATACTAGCATTTAGAGGGTACTTTTTCTGTGTGTGGGCACTGCTTTAATTGCTTTGACAGAATTTACTTATAAACCCTCACAACTCAGAGATCTCAAAAACCTCCTCTATCACTGGTCTCCATGGGCCGTCCATCACTTTGTCTTTCATAAACAACATGCGGAACAACAACTCCCTTTCACAGATGAAGACACTGGGTCTCAGAGGGACTAACTTCTAGGAGACACAGCTAGCCTGGCAGAATTAGGATGGCCCTCAACTGACTTGGTGTGTAGTCATAAGGCGCTGCCTACAGCAGCCAGAGGAAGGTGAGCTTTTCAAAATTTCAGACTCCTCCAAACTTTTCAATGGTTTCCTCCTGCTGCTGGGATAAAGTTGAAACTCCCATTACACCCTTCAATGCTCCCCTCCCCCTTTCTGTTCCTTAATGGTACTTTGCTGTCTCTGGACCTTTGCATTTGCTTTTCCCTCTTCCACAAACACCCTTACCCTACTTATAATGCTGGTTTCTTTTCAACCTTCAGGTCTTAGCTTCAAAGTCACGTTTTACAGCAGACCCTGTCTGACCACCACCCCGCCCCCTCCATTATATCACCAGAGCACTTATCTCGACCTAAAATCACTTTTGTCTTCTATCTGGAGCCAGCACACACTGCCAACCCCCCCAAAAAAAATCTACCAAAAAGGAGAATTTCAGACCAATATCCCTGATGAATATGTATGCTAAGATTCTCAACAAGATCCTAGGTAATGGGATCCAACAGTACATTAAATAAGATTATCCACCATGACCAGATGGGATTTATCCATGGGATGCAAGTGTGGTTCAACATTCACAAATCAATCAATGTGATAGAACAAATCAATAAGAGAAGAGAGAAGAACCACAGGGTTCTCTCAATTGATGCAGAAAAAGCATGTGACAAGATACAGCATCCGTTCCTGATTAAAACGCTTCAAAGTATAGGGATAGAGGGAACATTCCTCAACTTTATCAAATCTATCTATGAAAAACCCACAGCAAATATCATCCTCAATAGGGAAAAGCTGACAGCCTTCTTTTTGAGATCAGAAACATGACAAGGATGCCCACTCTTGCCACTCTTGTTCAACATAGTACTAGAAGTCCTAGCAACAGCAATCAGACAACAAAAAGAAATAAATTGGCAATGAAAAAGTCAAACTCTCTCTCTTCACAGATGACATGATACTTTATATGGAAAACCAAAAAGATTTCACCCACAAACTACTAGAAGTCATACAGCAATTCAGTAAAGTGGCAGGATACAATGTCAATGTACAGAAATCAGTTGCTTTCTTATACATGAACAATGAAAATACAGAAAGGGAAATTAGAGAATCGATTCCATTTACCATAGCACCAAGAACCATAAGATATCTGGGAATAAACCTAATCAAAGAGGTAAAGGATCTGTACCCGAGGACTACAGAACATTTATGAAAGAAATTGAAGAAGACACAAAAAGATGGAAGACCATTCCACGCTCAAGGATTGGAAGAATAAACATTGTTAAAAATGTCTATACTGCCTAGAGCAATCTATACTTTCAATGCCATCCTGATCAAAATTCCACTGGTATTTTTCAAAGAGCTGGAACAACAATCCTAAAATTTATATGGAACCAGAAGAGACCCCAAATTGCTAAGGAAATGTTGAAAAAGCAAAACAAAACTGGGGACATCACGTTGCCTGGTTTCAAGCTATACTACAAAGCTGTGATCACCAAGATAACATGGTACTGGCACAAAAACAGACACATAGACCAGTGGAACAGAGTAGAGAGCCCTGATATGGACCCTCAACTCTATGGTCAAATAATCTTCGACAAAGCAGGAAAAGATATACAGTGGGAAAAAGACAGACTCTTCAATAAATAGTGCGGGGAAGATTGGACAGCTATATGTAGAAGAATGAAACTCTACCATTCTCTTACACCATATACAAAGATAAACTCGGAATGGATAAAAGACCTCAACGTGAGGCAGGAATCTATCAAAATCCTAGAGGAGAACATAGGCAGTAACCTCTTCAAGATCAGCCACACAACTTCTTTCAAGATATGTCTGCAAATGCAAAGGAAACAAAAGCAAAAATGAACTTTTGGGACTTCATCAAGATCAAAAGCTTCTGCACAGCAAAGTAAACAGTCAACAAAACAAAGAGGCAACCCACGGAATGGGAGATGATATTTGCAAATGACACTACAGGCAAAGCGCTGATAGCCAAGATCTATAAAGAACTCCTCATGGGACGCCTGGGTGGCTCAGTTGGTTAAGCAGCTGCCTTCAGCTCAGGTCATGATCCCAGCATCCTGGGATCGAGTCCCACATCGGGCTCCTTGCTCGGCGGAGAGCCTGCTTCTCCCTCTGCCTCTGCCTGCCATTCTGTCTGCCTGTGCTCGCTCTCTCTCCCTCTCTCTCTGACAAATAAATAAAATCTTAAAAAAAAAAAAAGAACTCCTCAAACTCAACACAGACAAAATAGATAATCATGTCAAAAAATGGGCAGACACTTCTCCAAAGAAGACATACAAATGGCTAACAGACACATGAAAAAATGTTCATCATCATTAGCCATCAAGGAGATTCAAATCAAAACCACATTGAGATACCACCTTCCACCAGTTAGAATGGCCAAAATTAACAGGACAGTAAACAACAAGTGTTGGAGAGGATGTGGAGAAAGGGGAACCCTTTACACTGTTAGTGGGAATGCAAGTTGGTACAGCCACTTTGGAAAACAGTGTGGAGATTCCTTAAGAAATTAAAAATAGAAATTAAAAATAGACCCTGCAATTGCACTATTGGGTATTTACTGCAAAGATACTGATGTAGTGAAAAGAAGGGCCATCTGTACCCCAATGTTCATAGCAGCAATGGCCACACTGTGGAAAGAACCAAGATGCCCTCCAACGGATAAATGGATAAGGAAGATGTAGTCCATATATACTATGGAGTATTATGCCTCCATCAGAAAGGATGAATACCCAACTTTTTTATCAACATGGATGGGACTTGAAGAGGTTATGCTGAATGAAATAAGTCAAGCAGAGAGAGTCAAATATCATATGGTTTCATTACTTGTGGAGCAAAAGGAATAACACGGAGGACATAGGGAGAAGAGGAGAAGTGAGTTGGGGGAAATTGGAGGGGGAGACGAACCATGAGAGACTGTGGATTCTGAGAGACAAACTGAGGGTTTTGAAGGGGAGGGGGGTCGGTGGTGGGTGAGCCTGGTGGTGGTTATTATGGAGGGCACGTATTGTATGGAGTACTGGGTGTGGTGCATAAATAATAAATTCTGGAACACTGAAAAGAAGTAAAATAAAATAAAAGGGAAAAAATTCAATTAGCCATCACATAGTACATTATTAGTTTCAAATGTAATGTTCAATAATTTATCAGTTGTGTACAACACCCAGTGCTAACACAGATTGGAAGGGGTGTGTGTGTGTGTGTGTGTGTGTGTGTGTGTGTGTTGTAGTGGTTACAGGAAATCTAAATTGAAACTTTGCTACATGTAGCTTTAATGTTCACTTAGATAATTGCTCTCTTTGTAAACATGGTTTCTTACAAAGTCTTAGCCTGCTGCTATGGAAGCAATGACATTAACAGAAATAACAGTGGTGCCACAAATCTTCAGGGATTTTTTTTTTTTAATGGAAAGGAAAATTCTAAAACTAAAAATATACTTTTTATTTGCAACTATGGGAATACAAACACCAGAAAAACACAAGAGGACTATATAATTGGGACATGGGAGGTATGCTATCTGGCAGTTTTAGGGAAAGGACAGTCATGGGATGGAATCTAAGTCTTAGGTCATTACGACTTGGTCAAAAGAGAAAAAAAAATCTGCATTTACGAAAGAGATGATATCTGGGAGGGAGAGACAGCTTCCTCAACTTGTTCCTTCACACACCCCTTGCATTACTCTCCTGGAGTTGAGGGTTCTCATCCTAATGTCTCCTGAGTTTATATTACTTCTGACATCATGAATCTATGTCATGATGTCCCCAGGAATAGAGTTTTTAAACACAGATAATCACCTACTACAGAGATACCATCCCTTATTTTAACTGTTAATCTTAGTTGATATTTATTTATTTTACAGAATCCATGAAAAAAAGTCCAGATCTAAAAGTGTTGAAATATAAAAGAAATGCCTTCTTTATCTCCACGGTTTGGAAAACACCAGTTGGATCTGAAGGCATATTATTAGGATCAATGGTCTACCTCATTTAAATTGGCCTCTATTAGCACTATTAGTAAAGACCATGTCATGGTTTTCTGCTTGCTTGACTTTAATGATCTTTTCATTACAGCTGTAAATTATTTATATCAAAATGTTGATTCATAAAACTTGGTTACAGAAAAGTTTTCTTTCTACCAAGGAGCACATTTTCTTTGTTTGTTTGTTCTGTTTTGGGGTTTTTTTGTTTTGTTTTTGCTTGTTTTTTGTGTTTTTGGTTTTTGGTTTTTTTTTTTTTTTTTGCTTTTATATCTTTTGCTTTCTTGTGGATCTTAAAATTTTTAGGGGGTTTTAAGGAGAAATGCTGCTTTCTGTATTTTAAAATCCACTCTAAGACTAAGGTAAATTTACAGTAAAAAAGAAAAAAACAAAAAAACAAAAAAACTTGTCCATGTTTCTCTTATCAAATAGATATTTGAAAACAACACCTGAGGAAATTGAAGAAGAGGAGAAGGGGATTTATGCGCTCTGGTAGTGGGCTACAGTAGCATCTTCATTTCCAAAGCTGAATATATTCTATCCAGAATGTTTTTATTCCATTAAGTTTTACACCAGTTAATTGAGTTAGCAAAATACAATTCCAGATTTTTGTAATAGGGAAAATATGATGGCTAAAGATTGAAAACTACCTTGAGAAAGAAAAAAAAAATAGTTGTTACTTAAAATAGGTCCAGAATGAGCCTGTGCCAGTTACATCAGCGTTGCACTGCAGAAAAGTTGTCTGCTCGCTATTTACAATGGATGGTGAAGAATTCCATTTTAAATTTTGCAGCTTAAGCTATGTCACACATGGGGATATGTCAGCTCACAATGAAGTCTGGATCTGACAACATGACTACATAAACACTGGAGCCAGCAGACACTTAAAAGTAAAAAGAGAGGTTGTGGAACAACACAGTCAGATATCTGGGTCATTGAAAAGATTCAATAAATGAATAGATATAGACAATGACTAATGATTTAGAGGAATGAAATTAGAGAACAATTGCCATGTATTTCCATTGGCAGGTTTATCAAACATTGATTCCTTAAGTACTTTTGCTAACCATAAATTCTCATGGTCGATGTTTTCCTCCCCTCCCCGCCCCCCACCCCCTGGAATCTGTAGTTTATTAAAAACTTTAGTTTGGGAAATTCTTTGCTGCTGGCTGAAAGAACACATGCATGCCCTGGGGTGTTATAACAGCACATTAATGCAACATTACATTAATCAATGGCACCACAGACATATACTATTTTAAAAAGAAAACAACTGCAAAATCCACATGTGTGTTGTCTGGGCAAGTGAGAGTCTGACTTGGCAAAATGTCACATTCCAAATTCAGCCATCCTGAAATAAATCCAATTTGTACTCTTTACATCAACCACAGAAAACACTGATTGAGCAAAGGTAAGGTATTTATGCATCCATCATTTATCACCGGAATATATAACAGGAAAAGAATGAGACATGATGCCAAAGAGAAACATTCCTTTAAAATTAATTAGCAAGCTTCTAAAGATACTTATCAAAAGGATACATACAGGCAGACCTGCACTGATCAACCCAATCCAACAGCTCTGTGCATACAACAGGAGCCAAGCCACAATCACTAGAGCTTTGAATCCAGGCCAGAATGTCACCCTCATGTGGCTCTGTGTTTTTATCCAGAAGAGGCTTGGAAGAGATTATCTGGATAATTTGTAGAAAGCGGATTTCACATTTTGCTACTCAAGCCTTGGCATATGGCTGGTCTGCTCAATCTTTTAAGCATGGACTGGGAATGAAGCCACAGATGGGCTCATTTTCCAGGGAGACCAATTTACCTATCCCATAACCCTGGACTACACTAGTACACTGCTTCATGGGGGTACATGAAAAGCATGAAAATATGAGCCAAAATCCTTGCAGTGACTGCAGACTAAGTGTGTGAGGCATACCTCTGGTGAAACCAAGGAAGACATATTATCTGGATGAGGAAGCAACCCAGAGGTAAAATATATGGACAAGGGTGGCTAGCCTAATTTCCATTACATGAAACTCCCCTTCCACTAGAGAGCCTTGGATTACTTGAACTGTCTGAAAATAACTCCTTCCACTTTCTCTGGTTTTCATTTCAAAGTCTGTCTCCTTTCTCTGAAATCCTTTCTCTTTGTTCTTATCTCCACGGCAGGTTTCTCCACCATTCTAAGGATAACCTTTCACCCTTGCTCTCAACTTGGACTCCCCAAATTGTTCAGAATCTTGTTCCATCAATTGTTTCTGTGGGAAACTCAAGAAGGCTATAAATTCTTTGTTATTCCTTTCTTTGAGAGGTGGCAGCAAGCTCCTTTTCCCTTGGATCTGACCTTGCCTTATTGATTTGATTGACCAACAAGATGCAGAGGAAGTAATGCTCTGGGCTTTTGAGGTTAGGACTGAAGAAGACTTGCAACTTTGCCTGGATGTCCTGGAACACTTCTCTGGGAGCTACACTTGGCCACATAAGAAGTTGAACTAACCTGACAGACTGACGAGGCCATATGTAGCTGTTCTGGTCAACAGCCCCAGCAGAACACAACTGTTCAGCCATCCCCATCAAGGCACAAGACATGTTGGCTGAAGACCACTGAGCCAGAGAGCACTTCACTTCGCTGGATAAAGACCGGTCTGCTGATACAATGTAGAACAGAAAAATCACCCAGCAAAGCACTGCCTCAATTCCAGGTCTACTAAACCTTGATACATTTCCGTTGCTGTCAAAAATCACCAAGTGTTGGGGTGGTATGTTACGTGGCAATTGACAATGGAACTTAATTTTCCTTTTTCATCAGTTCTTCACCTTCTACCTACATATCTGCTCAGTTCTTCCCAGTGTTAAAAATCTTCCTTCAACCCTACCGTATAATACAATAAAGCTCTCTTCTCCTCAGTGGTAACCATCTTCAAAAAGACTAGTCTATACCACTGCTTCCGTGTCCTCATTTCCCACTCTAAACACACAGCAATCTGGTGTTCACAATCTCCATTCTAAAATGGCAGGATTTCAATGTTGGAAGGGACCTTAAAGGCCACGTCATCCAGCCATATGTTCTCTCCTGAATTCCCCTCCATTCTTAGTAGTAGGCGTCTTGACGATGCTCTAACAACTCAAGGAATGTAGCACTTGGTGCCACCCAAGGATGCTCATTCTATCTTTGGATATCTGAGATTATGAGGAAGTTCTCTCTGATTCTGCACAGAATTCTGTCTCTGTAAAGCTTCTATCCACTAGTTTTCTTGCTCCTAATTTTATAGAAAAACCCTAACCTCTCCAATTTAGAGATACTTAAAATCATCCAGGTAAGACATGGATGAGGTGGTGGCAGTAGAGATGGAGAGAAGAGAATGTATCTTGTGTTTATTCTAGTCAAAGACATTTTAGTGTCACAGTTACCTTTTATTTGTATCCAATGTCATTGAACTTTAGTCTTGAGCTGCTATTCTGAATAGCTGTGGGAAATGTGGAGACCATAGGGACAGCATGATACAGCATAAATGATGGTTTAGGTGATGGCCCATGAGGTCAGACTGCCGGGCTAAAATCCTGGCTGCAGTATTCTCTGGCTACGTCACCTGGAGTAACTCAGCTACTAAAACTACAGCCACTTGCAAGGGAAACTCAGTTCAGTTCAGTTATTTCATGGTCAAATTCAGAACTCCAACACTCAAATTAGGGTTCTGCCCTTCCTTCTCTTTTTTCTATGGTAGGATCTAAATTCTAAGAAGAACTGTATGTGCCATGGCACCAGGAAGGAGTCATCCAGTCTGTTAGCCCCCATTCCTGCTGATTTTTGCTGAGGATGTTGGCCTGTACTGCTTTTGCCACTGACATTGCTTCTGTTCCACAGCCTCCAGCATATGGAATCCACATCACATCTGCTGATGGCATCCCTTCTGCAGGACACCAAGGCCTTTGGGAATCCCTCCTAGGGCAGCCTCTGGGGACACAGAGAATGTTAAGATATTTTCCATATAGTCCAAACATCTCAACCAGTCATCGCTGCTTTTCTACTCCACCATCATGCTGCTACAAGATTGCCCTATTAGGTGTGGCCTTTCCTGGAATGATGACTGGATGCAAACCCAGGTCCTCTGGGACTTCCCCAAATGCTTCTGGGCTTTCTGTTCTCTCTCATCTCCAGAAGCACCAGGGCATGGCATACCTTCTCAGGGTACTTCAGCATCTATACTGCAGATTCTTCTCCTGCCAACAGCTAAAATGTCATCTTCTGTGGAACAAGGGGCTTCTCTGACCTCACCCTCCATGCTCCTCAAATCTACTAAGTTGTCAGGCTTTGGCTTTTGATGAGTGAAGCAAACTTTGAAGGCATTTTTTCAAGTTTATCTTTTAAAGAAAATTTGTCTTATAATTAACCAAATGAAACAGAAGAAAATCTAAACCAACTGTGGCTCCAGACTCTCTGTTATGAACCACATGATCCAACCGTAGAAGTAAATAGCTAAGAATTTGGTTCTTTGTTTTTTGCACTTATCCCTGAAGCTTAAAGCCTCAGCGATATGAGGTAAAAGAGAATTACCAAGAAGGAGAAAACATTTGTTATAATTTTAAAAGTCAGTCCCATTATAACTACACTTGATTTGATAGTGCTTTCTTTATTTCTGAAAGTTGTTATTAAATTAAATTGATGACACATCTTATATCATATGGCACAATAGAAATGAGGGGGAAAAGTAATTCAGAGGTAGTTTGTGTTCAGCTTGATATAAGGGGTGGTGAAGAGGGTTTGAAGCCAGAACTGAATAACCTGGTTTTAAATCCTAGGTATCTTTGGGCAAGTTACTAACTTCCTACACCCCAGTCCCCGCATCTGTTAAATACTAATAGTAATAATACTGAACTCATAGGTTGTTATGAGGATCACATAAATTCACTCATGGAGAGCATTAGGACCATGTCTGGCACAAAGTAGTTAATTAAGTAACATTAGTTACTATTCTGTGTGGGATGTGGAGAGAGGTATAGAAGTAAGGACAGCTCTACTAATCAGATTTGCAACTAACTTGCTAGTTTCTGGGGTGGAACTAGAAGCATGTTCTCCTTCCTCCAAATCATTATGTCTATCCACTGGGAACCAAGACTCACAAGACAAGGATAAAATGCCCACCCCCACTAGGGATGGAAATTGTCCCCAGTTCCTTACCAAAGAGAAGAAGGGTTAGTGTTTTTCGCCACTCCAGGCAGAGCAGAGGGTGGTAGAGAGGTATACAGCCTGTGGATTTCTAATCTGATTGACAAAAAAGCAGCATTTGCATTTCTTAGATGATTTGTGTGGTCACCTCTACTTATGGAGCCTCTGGGTTACTCCTGACTATAACTGAACCATGAAATTCTTTCCAATATACAGCTTAAAGTCAACCACAAATTTAAATTTACAGCCGGCACTGGTGCCTAAATCAACCTGCTTTGCTGCAATGAAGTTATGTGGTAAAGCTTTATTTTTATGGCTTACACACTTCAGCTACTTTAGGGAACCGTCTAGGGATCAATGGACATCTCATAACAAAACACTTCTCATAACAAAGCAGTATTTGCTTGGGCTTCCTAGTCAAATTGTCCTGTGGACCTTTGGCAAATAAAATGATTACTTTATGGGCTGGAGTAGCAAGGTGAATGGTAGTGACATTTACTGAAATGGAGAACAGGGAGGGTGGTCAGAGTAGTCCAATTTTAGTATATGTGCTGCCGAAGCAAGCACTCAGAGTAGTCCAAATTGCAGTTTTGGACGTGTTACATACAAATGCCTATGAGAAATCCCGGTAGAGGTATTAGGTAGGTCCAGAGCTCAAATGAGATATAAATATGGGAGTTCTGTTGACTTTTGTTGGGTGAAATCATAGAACAGGAAAATAGGAGAGATTGTAGGAAGAAAAAAAATTCAGCGTTGGTCCCAAGACACCACAATATGTAAGCTTTTAGGAAGGGAGGAACCTACAAAGAAAATGAGAAACAGCAGCCAGGAAAAAACCATAGGCCAAGAAGAGAGAGTTCCAAGGAAGAGGAAGTAGCTAGTTAGGTAAAATACTGCTAAGAGAGTCAAGGGAAGTGAGGAGGAAAATGTGTCCATAGAATCAGTCAACATGGAGGCAGACTATGAACCCTCCATATTGCCCTGAGAGCAGTCTCAGTGGAATGGTGCAGCAGGATTCTGATTCAGAGTGGGTTACAGAGTGAACAGGAGTCAGGCAGTGGAGACGACCTGTGTAGACAACTCTGTGGAGAAGCTCAGGCTGAAGGAAGAGGAGAAAATAGAGATATGTAAGCTCTATGAGTGTAAGGAGTGACTCAGTAGACAGCAAGGGGCAACAATACAGAGGTTGTCACATCGGGGATCCATGTCGTCTTGAACATCACCTGAAATCATTCTGCTGTTTTCATGTTGCAGCTGTGGTCATAATCCTCTACTCTCATAAGACTGAGCCTGAAAAGTCTTTTCTCTATTCTTTTCAGTAGTGAATTCATCACCTATCTACAGATTCAACTAGCAATTTATGCGGCTGACTACCCACGCTAACCCCTCTGAGCTCCAACACCATATGGTGAGATGGGCAGCTCACGTGGAGTCTCACCAGTATCTCAAAAACAACATGTCCCTATAAAGAATAGAAATTTTCTCAGCCCGGTCCTCTCTGCTCCCCTATTTCCTTTAATGGGACATTCAGATACTCACACTTAAAACCATATTTTCCTCTTCTGTCATCAGGAAACAATCTCATATTCTCTGACTTGGAGCCTTTCTCTTGGTGGTCCCCCTGCTCAGACCACTTTCCCCACCACTTCCATCTATCCAAAACCTACCCATCCTTTAAAGCTTATGATATGTGATCCAGGAAACTCTGCTGATCCCTTCCATTTGATGAGATCTCCTAACAGTTCAGCCTTCTCGAGCACTTCTCTTCAGTTAGATTTATTTGAAAGATTGTCTTATCTGCCTGATTAGACTCTAAACTTACTCCTTTTTGCATCCCTTGCATCTCTAGATACAACAGGCTCTGACCAACTTTTGTTTAACTGGCTCAAGAGCAAATTAATAAATTCTTTAGATGAAATGAGTTTTTTCCAGTTGTGTGCATGCAGAATAAATAATACACTGGAAACTTAAGAATGTACTCAACTGGAGTACAGAAATGAGCTCATATGAACATCAGGGCACTGCCAAAAACTGCTTTTCTTTCCTGGAACAAGTATTTACTTAACTTTTTATTATGGTATGGAATATTTCAAATATACATAAAAGTAGACAGACTAGCATAATGAACCCCCATGAACCTATGATCCAGTTGCAACAACTCACAATATTTTCCCATTCTAATTTTGTCTATTCATCAACCCCTCCCATTTTTTCCTGGAGTATTTTAAAGCAAACTCCAGACGTCGTATCATTTCACTTATATATACCTCAGTAAATATCTCTACCAGATGAAGTTTTGTTTTATAATTTCACCACATGTCAAACCTAATAAAATTAATGCTAATTACTTAATCTGATTTAATATCTAGTTTTTGTTCATTTGTCCTCAATCTGTTGCAGTCATTTTATTCAGGGAATGCTTAATTTAATACTTATTGCCCATTTTAAGGCAATTTAGTGCTGGACGTTAACTCTTGATTCTTTTAGCACATGTGCTGGAAGAGGTTAAGGAAAAAGGAGATATTCAATTTTTGAGTTAGTTTCCTTGATTCATTTCCTTCCCTCTTCAGCTACTGCTATTTTGGATCTTTCTCATTACCATGTTTATCAAAAAAAATGGGAAGGAAAAGAAAGTGTGGCAGAGACTACTATTTATTTGTCCCCCAATATCTTTTGTCCCTTTTCTCTAGAAGGAAAGAAGCAGCACAAGACTAAAGATGACATTTCCCAGATTCCCTTGCAGTTAGATAGCCACAAGACCATGCAACTTTTTGAGCCAAAGTGATGTGTGCAATTTCTGGGTCATGCCTTTAGCTAGAAAGACGTTTGCTGTCTCCTCTCTGATACCCCCTTCTTAATGGCTTAAATGATGAATAGTATGTAGTGTGTAGTGTAGATGTAGTGTGGTAAGCTATTCACCACCGAGCACATGATGAACAGCTCTAGAGGATCCAGAAGCAACCAGATGAAAGAGCCTGGAGCCCTCATTGACCTCATCAGGAAGAACTGGCCTGCCAACATGCAGACCATCATTTTTAAACTACTATTATTTTGGTATTGGTTGCAACAGCTGTCCTGATATCTTAATTAAGTTAGAAAGTAAAACTCAACCATGTCAGTAATATAAGTCAAATGAAAGTCTTCTAAAAATCTAATGAGAGTTTCTTTTCCCTACATCACAGTAAAATGTTCTCTGCATATGTTTCCAATTATTACCAGCTATCATTCTGTCTGGGAGCATGTTAATCAACTGACATGAGTTAACTGACTGTATACCACGACAAACAGCAAAGTAGAAAGACTGACTGGGTTTGGTTCCAAACAAATTTATCCTCCCTTGTTTCTTCCTAGCTAAGAAGAAATTATTAAAACTATGTGACCCTTCAAAGATCTGTAAAATGGGAATGACAGAGTTCCCTAGAAGACTAATTAGGGAGAATAAATAAGTTTGCATATATGAGAGAAGTGAACACAGTACTTGGCACAGAGAGGTATCAAGAAAAGGCTTATTTCATTTCCTTTGGTTCCCTGTGTACATAAGTCCCAAGGGTCTGATGATATTTTTCTAATAATCTACTATTCTATAGCTATTCAGGCCTCCAGTTCTTGTCCAAAACAGCAAAAATGATCAGACACTGAGTAGGAGCGCTGAGATTTATAATGCCAGTCTCTTTTGAAAGGCCATGAAAGAAACCATAGAATGCACTTATGTATGAAAACCTTTGCCGAAGATTGTATGGCTGCTCAGAAAGAAGGTCGGTAGGCAGTGTATTAGTTGGGGAAACAACTGTCTGATACAGCACACTACCCTCTCATCTCAGAGGGTTTGTCTCCTTTGTGTAACATCAGGGGCTCCTAGAGCATGAGGCTCTGCTCCGTGCAGTTACTCAAGGATCCAGACGGGCAGAGTCACTGACCAGCCTGATAACAAGGGATGGGAGGATTATGTGGGAGGATATTTACGGGCTAGTCCAGGAAGTGATTTCATAACTTCCGCTCACATTCCAGTGTCCATGCGTCTTACCCTGAGACCTAACTGCAAGAGCTGCTGGCAAATATGGTCTGGTGAGTGCCCAGGAAGAAGAGAGATAAATGTGGGGATCAGCTAGCAGTATCTGTCAAAAGTAGTTACCCTGAAAGAATTTACTGAGCTATTTTATTTAGCTTTGACTTGAGTACTGGGAGAAGACACTTAGAAAAACTTGGCCAAAACCTCGATTAGCAGAGTCTCACAAAAATCCTTGTATGATACAAGAAATGAATCTAGGGAAGATAATTTTTAAAGAACTGATCAGACAAAAATCTCCCAAAAACTTCAAAGGGAAACTTCCCCCAAACTTCAGTAAGTAATAATAATCACTTAAAAAAAAAAGTTTTAATGGCAGAAAACCCAAATTATTTTAGTTAGAAAAAGACTTAAGTGTTGGATCCTCTTCCTCTAGGAAAAAAACAAGCACTTTTCTTTAGTGAAGGGTTTGAACTTCTAAGGGATTTTCAAAAGTCATTAACTTCACATTGTCTTTTCCTAAACAATGGTGTCCTAGTTACTGGACCAACAGCACACAGGTGGCCCAAAAACCACACACGTATTGGTCACAGCCACTGTGAGAGTCTCAGACACATGGTGAAACCTGCTAAGAGGCTGCTAACGATTATATTTCATTATAATGATATTTCCAGAAATAAAGGGAATTACACATTAATAAAGCAATGGAACTATGTGCGTAACCATGACTGCTGCAAATTTAATAACATTTTATACTCCTCAAGAGTTCTTTTTTCTTTTCTTTACTTTTCTTTTTCCCTCCTTCTTCCTTCCTTTCTTCCTTCTTTCCTTCCTTTTTTCCTTCTTTTCTCTTTTCTTTTTTCTTTTCTTTTCTTTCTTTTATTGCCAGAAAGATGAGAGAAGTTCTGAGAAAGAGCTGAGAGGGACTATGTCTCTCATCTGTACCCTCACAGTTCCAAAGATGTCACAGCCATGCTCAGCACATGATAATAGTGACCTCACAGCAGTCTCTGGAAACACCCTTCCTGGTTCCCACATGCGTACTTAATCTTGAAGGATGGTCACAGCCTGGAGCCCACAGTCCAGTGTCTTTAAATGACATCTGGTCCGAGAAATGTTTCTCTAAGTCAAGTCCAATTTCATTTGTTTTCCAAAGTACATTTCTCTTTTTGAATTCTCACCAAAGCAAATGGCTCTCATGCGTGTCTACGGAAATTTCTGAATATCTAAATAAAATTTTAGAACATTTTATTTTTTTAAAGATTTTATTTTTAAAGTAATTTCTACACCCCACGTGGGGCTTGAACTCACAACCCTAAGATCAAGCGTGTCATACTTTACCAACTGAGCCTGCCAGGTGTCTTAGAACATTTTAAAGAAAGACACAATCTCAATTATGCAGCCTTCCAATTAATTTCAATTAAATCAATCAAGTTTTTTTGTTTTGCTTTTTTGTGTTGACAAATGAGAGGTCACAAATGGGAAGGATTATTTTAAAATTTCTCTTCCTCCTCCCCCAATTCAAGGAATGCACAAACGAGTAACTTCTTTTTACCATTTTTCTGCATATTCTTCTATGACCTCTCCTTGTCACATACAGATGAGCATTCAGATCAATATAGAAAACGTATTCCGGATGACTACATTACGTGGCAGAAAGAAGACCAAAGGCCGCTCCTGGGGAAGCTTTCTGACCCTCCTAAGAGCATATGTCAGAAAAAGTGCCTCTTTCACTGGGAGGAAATGAGGGTCTCGAGGAGGTGAGGCCATCAAGGGAAAATTATCTGCCCTTCAAGTGTTACTCCATCTGCCCTTGTTTTAAAGTGAAAGATGAAGAGGTCCGTCTTCCCTCACCTCAAAAACTGCCATATACAGGGGGTTTTGTTACTGCTTTTTGCTTATTAGGCAGGCTCTCTTTTCTCTGTGGCTTGTCCCCTTGTCGTTTTGCTGCTCCTTGACACCCATACCAGTCACTGTCTTTTTCTGATGGGACCTCTGAGTGGCTCAGGATGTTTCTCCTGGAAGTGCCGTCCTCCAGGCTCTTCCATCCCTTTTCTCCCTGGACTCGTTTCCCATGCCCATGCCTCCTTCTCAGTCTTCTCCCTTTCCCCTGGGCATCGGCCAAGGCTCTATTCCCAGCCTTCTCCTCCCTCCTAAACCCAGGTTGTCCCCAACACTTCTTCGCCTCAAGCCAGAAGCAGGAAGCTTCCTAAAATGCTGCCCTGACCCCACTTTCTCTCTGTTTAAAATCCTTTAACAACTTCCCAAAGTAGGATTACCTTCAGTCTCTTCAGCCAGGACACCGGGAGCTTCTGGTTCAGTCCTGGGTGACTGCCAAGAGCCTTCACCTCCTGGCACCTCTTTGCAGGGAGGTCAGACTTTACGCAAGTCAAACATATGGCGGTATTTCCTGCCTCTGCTTATGCTGTTCCTCCACCTGGGCTGCCTTTCCTTCTTTCCCCCCATCTCTCTAATGTGTAAATCGAATCATCGTCTTCGTGCAAAACTTTCTTATGCTCTATCATTTCTGAAAGATAAAACCTAAACTACATTTTGGTACAAAGGGCTCTCCCAGATCTGAGCCCTTGCTTTCTTCTCTAACCACACCTCCAGTTATGCCCTATCTCTGACTCTGCTCCCAGATAATCCAGTTATTTTGAGTCCCCAAACTCAGCACGAATGGAAGTTGTTCCCCAAATCATTATATCTGCTCTAAACTTTCAATTTCAGCTCCCCAGGAGTGGTCCCTGGAACTCTTCCCTCTTCTGCCCCTTCTTGGAGCTTTAATGGTCTTTTCCTTGATTGGCTGTTCTTTCTCTAGAGGAACAAAATCATTGCCCAGAATGTCCCAGGCACAAGGGGGACAAGTAAGTAAATATCTGTAGAGCAAATATCTGCAAAAGGGTTAATCTCTGACTGTTGATGCTTCCTCATTCCCCAGAGAGGCCTAGTAATACTGCCACAATGGAGCATCTTTTTTTTTCCAGTGTGAATGGACAGAGGGGATCCTGTTTCTTTGTCTTTCTGCTCTGCCAGCCACAGATGTGCCTGGAGAGACTTGGGTGCTGCTGCTGGAAGCAGTAATGACTGGGAGTTGAGGAGGGGGTCACCTACCAAGAGGTAGAGGTGTCCAGCACATGTCCTGACCCTCCTAGGATCCAGGAGTTACTGCAGGCTGGGGGCAGGGCAAGTATCAGTCCAGAAGGATAGACTTTTAGGTTTCTGCCCATTTATTAAACTGTATAACTTGAAATTATCCAAATAATTATGTGGATTAAAGAGATTTCTAAGTACAACCCCTCTACCAAAGTTGTGATGTTTCTAAGAGATAATGCCTCATATAAAAAATAGCCATTGGCAATGTGACTTGTTGAAGCCTCATGGTCAACAGAACATGGGATGGGCAGGAAGAGTAATTCCCTTATAAATCACTTATGATTCTTCCCAGTTTTCTGGATTTTACTGATCATACTTAAAGCAATTTATTTCTCTTACATGATCCTTTCTCTTCCCCTAATTCTTTTCTCCTGTGTCTTGCCCACTCACCAAGAGAAAGGTTATTGCCTTGTTTTCCCCTTAACTGCTCAAAGTCTCTAATCCTCATTTGCTGCCTCTGTGAAATGGGAATAATAATAGGGCTGCGAGGATTAAGTAGACAATATTTAGAAAGTGCTTAGCACAGCAAGAGAGGGGAACGAGATGCATGTTAGCTGAGATCACTGTCCTTTATATTCCATTTATGAGTGACAAACAGAAGAAAATACAAGAAATAAATCCCTATTAAGGAAAAGAAAAGTAGTAAGTCTTATGATGCAATTAACATAAAATCCAGAGACATCAACTTCTTCGTCTTAAAATAACCAGACCTAGCCTTCTGAATTGCTATACTGAATAACCTCTCAATCAATACTTATTTCTTACTCCTAAGTACATGACTTATTCTAGGTGATGTGGAAGATACAAAAAGAGAGCTTTGAGGAATTGACACTCTAGAAGTCATATCTATTTCTTTTCTATTTCTTTTTCTGTAATGCGTATCCTAGCTATTCCTCAAAAGGACAAGGCAGCTTGCTGTAAAATGCTCAAGGTGGTGGAAGGCAACCCAAAATGAGGAATCAAACAAAGAAACAAAAATATGGTGGGAAAGAAGGAGAGAAAACTATTTGGAAGCCACAAAGAGCTGGCTTTTTTTTTTTAATTTCAACTTTATTTGGCCAATGTGTTCAATTCCAATATTATGGTAGAAATGCCTGAAGAATTGTCAACACTTGATTTAGCTCAAGCATCCTTGGCCTTCTCCCAGCCTAGATGGAGAGTCCTTGTTCTGCCTGACACCAACTGCAGGCCATGCAAGAAGTCACAGAGCAGGGTTCCACAGAAAAGTTTCCTGCCCATACCTGTCCTGGGTCTCAGCTGGCAATTACCTCTCATCCAGTTGTAATACGGCCCATGCTGTGGCAGAGACCAGAAGTCCCTGTTTAACCAAACAGTTCGAGAGACACGCTCAATCATGGCCACAGTGGCATGAAGTGAGAGTGACTGCATCCAGCCTGACTTCGCCCCTCCCCACATGGGACAAGAGTCTCTAGGGAGTCCTGGCCAAGTTAGAACGGACATCCTGACATCCAAAAATGTCTAAAAAATTTCACAGATGGAATTTTAAAAATAAGCGATAGTATAAACCTCACAGAAAGGAGACTTTGCCAGCATGAGGTTCCAAAATGTTTTAGTGAGCACTCTGGGAAAGCCACATATGAAAGAGAACATGACAATTAACAACAAAAAAGATGGCCCACAAAAATGGGCTGGCCTGAACATAAGTTCCTTTCCAAAAATTGAAAAGCAAAAAAAAAGGGCGGGGGGAGCTTATTTTTTAAATTTTTAAACAGTTTTTAATTCCAGTTAGTTAACATACAGTGTTAGATTAGTTTCAGTTGCACAATATAGTGATTCAGTAGTTCCATAGTCATCCAGTGCTCAACATAAGTGCACTCCTTAATCCCCATCACCTGCTTCACCCATCCCCCTCCACCCTTCTCCTCTGGTAACCATCAGTTCTCTATAATTAAGAGTTTATTTCTTGATTTGTTTCTCTTTTTTTCCCTTTGCTAATTTGTTTTGTTTCTTAAATTCCACACATGAGTGAAATCATATGGCATTTGTCTTTCTCTGATGGACTTAATTTGCTTACCATTATATTCTCTAGCTCCACCCACGTCATTGCAAATGGAAAGATTTCATTCTTTTTTATTGCTGAATAATTTTCCAGTGTGTATATAACACTTCTTCTTTGTCCGTTCATCAGTCAATGGACAATTTGGGTTTGGCTCTTGTAAATAATGTTGTTATAAACATAGGGGTGCATGTATCCCTTTGAACTAGTGTTTTTGTATTCTTTGGATAAATATCCAATAGTGCAAGGCTGGATCATAGGATAGTTCTATTTTTAACTTTGTGAGGAACCCCCATACTCTTTTCCACAGTGGCTGCACCAGTTTGCATTTCCACCAACAGTGCATGAGGATTCCTTTTTCATCACATTTTCACCAACACCTGTTATTTCTTGTGTTGTTGATTTTAGCCATTCTGACAGGTGTGAGGTGAGATCTCATTGTAGTTTTGATTTTCATTTCCCTGATGGTAAGTGATGATGAATATCTTTTCATGTTTGTTTGTCATCTAGATGTTTTGTTTTTTTTTTTTTTTTTTTTTTAGAAATGTCTGTTCATGCCTTCTGCCCATTTTTATTTGGATGACTTCTTTTTGGATGTTGAGTTTTATAAGTTCTTTATACGTCTTGGATACTAATATTTTATTGTATATGTCATTGGCAAATATCTTCTCCCATTCAGTAGATTATCCTTTAGTTTTGTTGTTTCCTTTGCTCTGCAGAAGCTTTTTATTTTATTTTTGTATTTTAAAAACGATTTTAGAGATTTTATTTGTTTATTTGACAGAGAGGGAGAGAGAGAGAGAGAGAGCACAAGAAGGGGAAGGGACAGGCAGAGGGAGAGAGAGAAGCAGGCTCCCTGCTGAGCAGAGCCCAATGTGGAACTCGATTCCAGGACCCTGGGATCATGACTTGAGTCAAAGGCACATGCTTAATTGACTGAGCCACCCAGGCACCCCAGAAGCTTTTTATTTTGATGTAGTCCCAGGAATTTATTTTTGCTTTTGTTTCCCTTGCCTTGGGAAATATATCTAGAAAAAAGTGACTAAGGCTAATGTCAAAGAGGTTACTGCCTATCATTTCTTCTAGGATTTTTATGGTTTCAGGTCTCACATTTAGGTATGACAAAGACAGGTTTAAATTTATATGTATTAGAATGAAGTGTTACTTCAAAAAAATTTTCTGCATTTCCGATTAATGTCCCTTCCTTATGGTGAGGATCTATGTAGTGCATGAGAGCACTAAATGTGGCATCAGAGGAGAAGTAGAAACAGCTCGCATTAACAGAAAGGAGCCTGCCAGCATCAGGGGATACAACACTGTTTTCACTATTAAATTTTAGGAGGTTACTGTATAGATAGTTATATTAAAAGTATTGAGTAAACTAATTGGCTATATCTCCAGGGTGATTTGATAGAACAGGCTGTTCAGACTGGCAAAAAGTGCCTGGAGTCATATAAGCTTGACTTGCACTCAGGCTCTTCTGCCTAAAAATAGGCAGAAGGCATGGACAGACATTACTACAAAATGGAGAAATTGGCCACATTTTTAACTTCTGAGACTCAGCTCCTCGTCTGTGAGATAGTGATAACAGCCCCTAGTCCTCATTCCAAAAGTAAAATGAGATAGCAGAAGTAAAGTGGCTGGCCCATGGCAGGTATTTAACAAAGATTTTGCCTTCCTATCCCCAGGTGTATCCTATACAAATTTCCATTATTCCTTGTACAGATGTATTGACTTTAATATTCATACTGTGATATTTCATAAAGATGGATGAATCACAGGTCATCTACTTGTACAATTATTTCATTCCCTCCCCCACTAGAGTTTAAGTTCCACAAGGAGAGGGGTTCTGCTTATTTCCTCCTAGCATAAGTGATAAGGGGTGTATCACACATAGTACATGTTCCATCAGTATTTGTGGTACAAAGGGAAGAAGACATTTTTTATTGAGGACTTACTAATGTGGTCCAAGCGTGTTCCTTTTTGGCGACCACCTTGAAGCATATGTGTGGCTTCAGAGACTCTCCAGACAGAATGCTTCCTGCTCTTCTGACTGGAGCTCTCAAATAGCAGCATTAGATGTTCTGAACATCCGTGGGCTCCTCAGATTAAATCTGCTTTCCCTCCAGCACCCACATTCAAGTGAAAAGTTTGAAGGGACTCAAAAATGGATTTTATTGCTTTGATGTACTTTTGATCTACACATTTTCAACAATAGAATCTATTTATCACTGTAAATGCACAACCATTCAGTTTCAAAACAGAATGAGGGCAGATTATGAGCTAGCTTAGAAAATTAATTACCACTTACATAACAAAATTTTTGTGGTAAAATATATTCTCAGTTCCAAATGACTAGCTAATGAATGAACTTCTAAAACCCAAACCATTTGTACTTCAGGGCTGTCTATAACCCACTGATGAGAAACCATGGAAGTTTTAACTTTATAATGCCGTAATTTAAAAAAAATGTAATCTAAAGTAAAATCTAAAGCCTCCTTTTTTCCTTCCTTCTTTCCACCCTCTCTTCATCCTCCCCTCCCTGTGTTTCCCAAACACAGCTTAAAAAAAAGAAAAAAATCTTATGTATTCCAAGCTGCATTGGCAGAAGAAGCTCCAAAAAAGTGTTAAAGACTGTGACTCACCTCATTGTAATTCTGCTTATAGAATTTATGGAAAAGGAATGAAATCCAAGAAAATAAAATAAAACTTTAAAAATCCCACTGATAAGCAAAAGTCCTTTCTGTAGGAAATAGAGTTACGTAAAAAGATTTATATTTTGTTTCGTATAACTCGGAGGAAACCCATATCCCCTGTTAACTGCCACCTCTAATTAGTTACAGACCATTTAACTCCATAAATGTTTTCCAGGATTAATGATAATTGACACATGTATTATGCTTTTAATCTTTTAAGAAATGCTAATATTGATTCTTCTTCCTACAATCTTGGGATGGTGCCAGTATTATCCCAGTCGAAAAAGAGGTAGAGATGCCACCTTGTAACTGGCCCTGTAATGGTTAAGTCGGCCTGGTTATGTGTGTTGGCTGGGGGCTGTCTCTTTGCCACATCCTTTACTTAGCTCAGGTCCAGGCACTGCCAGGGTGATTTCCCTCTTTGCGTTCTTCCTAACCACTTTCATTGAACCCCAAGGAAGCCTACGGACCAATGAATGCAAGGATTCTCAAAGTTGGCTGTGCTTCCCCATCCACGTGGGGCAAACATTATGAAGAATACAGATGGTGCATGGGCCCCTTCTCGGACTGAGTCCATCAGAACCTCTGAGCGTGAGACTTGGGCCAATCAGACTTGACCAACCTTAGTGCAACTTTACTGGAAACAGAACAGCATTATTCAGATCTCTAACAAATGGAGTTGACTTTCAAGGAAGAGAGGAATTTTTAATGGGGATCTGTCCAGGTCGATTTTATGTGTCAACCCAACCGGGCCACACAGTACCCAGGTATTTGGTTAGACATTATTCTGGATGTGTTTGTGAGAGTGTTTCTGGGCTAGTGTTTTGAGCTAGTAGGCTGAGTAAAGCAGATTGGTTCCCCACTGATGTCATCTAATTCACTGACGGCCTAAATAGAATCTCAGGATGAAGATTGGAGAATCTACTCTCTTCGCCTGTCTTCAGTCTAAGACATGGGTTTTCTCCTGCCCTTTGGACTCAGACTTGGACTAGAACCTCTGCCGTCAGCTTTCCTGCTTCTCAGGGCTTTGGGCTTGGACTGGAACCATCCCATTGGCTCTCCTGGGTCTGCAGCTTATTGACTACAGATCTCGGAACTTTTCAGTCTCCGTAATCACATGATCCAATTCCTTATATGTACGTACACACAGACACACATGAGCTCACATGTACACACACACTCATCCTACTGATTCTGTTTCTCTGGACAACCCTGACTAATACAGGATATTTCTTTCAACCATGTGTGCTAGTAAATATATATAAAAAGGTACACAGACAATGTTTGAGAGATATTTTACAACAATGAGACAAAGAAGCAGAGGGCAAAGTGCCATTATGTAATTATGTAGAATAAAGGATGAGAAGGTCCCTACCTGGGACTTTGGAAAGAAGGCTCCTGTTCAATTAGAAGGAGCTGTGCAAGGATACAGAATGAAGTGTTTATATACATATATATATATATATATATATATATATATATAAATATATATGAAATTACATTCTATTCACATACACATAAATAATCTCATATGATTCTAAAAAACAGGATGGTGAGACTGAATATAGTTTAAAGGTGAAGGTATTATCTGGTGGTCTTGAATAATGATAAGCTCCTTACCTCTTTGTATCTAAAATGTTTACCGAATGGATAAAAGAAAAATATCATCAGGAAGAGAAAGGCAGTGCTGAGTGCCAAACTCAGCAGGATGCAAGGGCACAAGGTTTCTCAGGGCATCAGAAGCTCATGGGCCGGGCCTTCTTTTTTCATTCTGTCTCTTAGTTCCTGTGAGCTGTGATCTATGATATTAAGTATCAAAAATGCTGGTATTCCTTAGGATTGATGCTTCCTGCTGCATTTGCCTCCTTTTTTTTTTTTTTTTAACCCTTCTTCAGTCTTTCTCTCTCTCTCTTTTTTTCATTCCTTCTTTATTTAAGCAGTGGGTAAGTGTTTGAGGAAATACATTAAAACTCAGTCATATTAATATGATGGGGCTTTAAGCTAGGGATGAAGATTATTTGGGAAAATGTGTTCTCCAGGGGCACCTGGGTGGCTCAGTGGGTTAAAGCCTCTGCCTTCGGCTTGGGTCATGGTCTCAGAGTCCTGGGATCGAGCCCCGCATTGGGCTCTCTGCTCAGCGGGGAGCCTGTTTCCTTCTCTCTCTCTGCCTGCCTCTATGACTACTTGTGATCTCTATCAAATAAATAAATAAAATCTTAAAAAAAAAAAAGTGGGTTCTCCAAAAAAAAAATATAAAAAAAAAAAAAAAAAAAAAAAAAAAAAAGAGGTCTGGTACTGCAGTTTAAAGCAAATTACCTAAATACAGATAAAGGAAATAGGGCAAGATAATGGCATCTTTCTGAATTTCCTACGCCAGAACTTTTCAAGCAAACTTACCACACACAAGCAACTGGGGAAAAAGAAATTCACAAGTGAATAACTCAACATATAACCCTCAGCAAAATCTAATGAAAAATCACCATGCTGGTTTTCAATATAAATTACTGCATATAAACCTGTTTTGCAAATATGTTATGGGTTTTAATGTAAGTTGCTGCATAAAATGTGAACAGTTTTTGACAACAATATTCTGTAATTTAGACTTTCAGCTTAGTTGCATGGATTACTTATGTAACTCTATAAAATGATGAGCTTATAAGGGAAAAATACCTTCACTTTAGTGATTCCAGTTTAAACTTACAGAAATATCAAATTACTTATTGAAAAAAATCCCAGATGAAGTAAAAAGGAATGTTCTGGGAAGTTGCCATTGACAGAATGTTGCCCTGATCTTATAGATGTTTGTTTCCCAGGATTACTTAGTGAGGAATATCAGCAGTTTAAAAATAAGAATGGCTAGAGGTCTTTGACAGTCTCATCAGAGGGTTCTAGACAGGCTGACTCTTTTCACTCTTTTTTTTTTTTTTAAGAAATATTTAATCTAATCCTGTATAAAAATCTGAGAGCAAACTAATAAGGAATAAAGATAATTAATTAAAAATGAATTAAGAGACTATGACTTGTTCTTCACTATTATCCCAACAGCCCACCCTGACCTTGGACTGTCTCTGCTACTTGTGACAGCAGAGGCGAGGTCACAGGAAGGGAACCTGGGGAGGGAACCTTTCCAAATCATAGGAATCTAGGAGCCTGATCTCTGACTTCCAAATAAGGTTAAAGCACAGCTTCATTATCCAGATCCTAAAATGTCAGCCAACTTCACCAGCATGAGGAGTGCAATCAAAAAAAGACTGTGCACCAACAGAAATACATCAGTCACTAAAATGGAAAGCCATATAGCAACAGCTGATGTCAAAGCCAACGAGCATTTTTAAACAATGACAATAGACTAGTACAGGGGTATGCGTACCAAGATAAAGGAACGTTCTCCTCCAAGAGCTTAAATCTGCTGATTAGGAATCACATCAACTGGGCAGTAAAGTGCATAGAGAGGGTTACCTCTTCCTACCATGTTTTCTTTACACACTAACACCACCTTCACTTCCATCTGCAGCTAAACTTCCTTTTTTTTTTTAAAGATTTACTTATTTATTTTAGAGGGGGGTCAGGAGGGGAAGAGGGAAAGGGAGAGAATCTCAAGCGACTCTCTGATGATCATGGGGCCAGACACGGGGCTTGAGCTCACGACCCTGAGATCATGACTCGAGCCGAAATCAATAGTCTGGATGCTTAATTGACTGAGCCTCCAAGGCACCCCTCAGTCTACCCTTCATTTTAAACTTCCATGTCCTTATTTTGAGCATCCTCCTTTCCTCCAGTGAAAGCTTGAAACAAACTCACCTAGGAGAAACAACACCAATTTTCACCATTATCTAATGTTTCCAACCTGTTACAAAGTGCAACTCATAAAATCAAGAGGGAGCATCATTCTTTGTGTGTGTTAAACACTCACAGTAAAGCAATACCAAAGTAAGGAGTCAGGATTCAACAACGCTACGGATACCCTTCTGGAAATCGCTTGTGCAATGGCACTCCTTGAAAGCCCATATTTCATTAACTTGGCAAAATTCCCTTTCAAGGTCATTTCCAAATGCTCGTCTTGTGCAGAGCAGCATGCGTGGAGCCGCACTAGCATGGCACCAGGTCAACCCATTAGTCATTGCTGGAGCGAGCCTTCCATGGAGAGGCAGCCTGCTTCAAAGTCAGATGGGCTTTGCCATAGCATGCCAAGAAAACTTTCAGATTTGAAATGTTACAGAAAAGAAGGTCACAACACCTTTTAATGGCCTACTATCCTTGCAGAAGGTGGCTTTTCATATTTTTATGCAGATATTCATATCTACCCAGTGTGAAAACCAGGTTAAGAAATGTGGGGAGTGAGGGTGCGCATATGTCTTCAATTGAGCACTGTGGCCAGTGCCAAGTTCAACCGAGCTGATCGGACCGTAGGTCTGTGTGAAAGCTGGAAGTGGTGGAGTCTAGTTGCTATAGCTGCAAATTAAACAAATAAATGAGACACCGTGGAATGCAGCAAAATATCTGTGGTTTGATTAGTTCACATTTGCCATATGTGTGAATATTAGCAGTCAAATTCTGAGTTTAAGCAAAGTGGTTTACATTAGGTGCAAGTGAGGGGAAATGCTTAAAAATAAATAAGGGAGAGTTGACGTCTACCTCCAAGGATAAATCTCTTACCTGTTATATAAACTTTTAAGGAATTTCATTAATTTTTTATGTTAGGAATATATATAAATTTGGTGTTGCTAAAAATACAAGATTTCCACCCGATCATTTTTTCTTGAAGCTTTAGACAAGAGTTTGACGCTAGCTTCTCACCTATTATATGATAATAAATGAACATCATTAGCTATAGAGAAATTTTATCTTATCATTGCCATAAGATTCCTATCTTATCCTCTTTGAGGGGACTTCTATTTATGGGTGTATTAAGTGGCAGGCACTGTGCTATGTATTTCCACGGCCAATCTCGGGAATTACTCGTGGAATTCAAGAGAAAAATTTCAAAAGACCATTGAACAGAGAATTCTATTCTGACTAACTTCTTAAATCACTTATACTAAACCCTTTTCACAGAATGACAAAACCAGAGAAAACTGGAGAGGTCATCTGGTTCAGCGGCCCTTTCAAGGTGGCTCACGTGTCTGCATCTCTTAGAAGAGCTGCCTCCAGAAACAGAGTGTGGCAGCAGGGTAGATAATAGAAAGGATGTTTACTAAAATCAATCTTTTTATCCTAATGCACACAGACGGTGGCCGTGTGAGGAGTAGCACTTGGACATATAATTCAATATATTACCAGGTCACATAAATGAATGTATTTGATAAGGATGAAAGGGGTTACCTTAAGGGGAAACATTTCCACCCACCAGGGCTAATCCCTACAACTGGGTTAAAATGTATCTCGGGATGCCTCGGTGGCTTGGTGGGTTAACCCGCTGCCTTCGGCTCAGGTCATGATTCCGGTGTTCTGGGATCAAGTCCTGCTTTGGGCTCCTTGCTCCACGGGGAGCCTGCTTCTCCCTTTGCCTCTGCCTGCCACTCTGCCTGCCTATGCTCTCTCTCTCACTCTAACAAACAAATAAAAATTTTAAAAAATGTATCTTGATTAGATCATCAAGGGCAAGTTCATTTTCTGAATATGGATATGGTAAAACAATAGTAAAAAGTCACCCTTGCTTAGTTGAAAAGGAAGATCATCAAAAATGCCAGGGATGTTTATTAGTGTCTCAATGAGATATGTTTATGAAATAAAATGACGATTCATGGTGAAAGGCATCTGTTCATTAGATATTAACAAAGCTCCATGAAGAGAGACCCTGGGTATGATAAGTATGATGGATTGGGTCAGCTCTGCATCCTACCTCCACCTAGGGTGCTGGCTAACTGTGCAAGCCTGGACAAGTTCTCATGCTGCACACCTGAAGCCCAGCAGACAGAGTTCTGCTCTGGAAAAGGGAAAGACTGATTTTGAAAATTATAAGGATGTTATGAGGTTCTAAAACGGGCCACTGAAGAACTTAGGTAGGAAATAGAGAAGTAAATGGTGATCATAGGTACCAGCCCAAGTTCACTTAGAGAAAATAATCTTATTTCCTTTCCAGAAAGTGTTACGAGACTGGAAGAGTAGGGAAATAGGAAAGAAAGGCATTCACCCCACCATTATTCACTCATCCTTTCCAAAACATTTTCTGAGACCTACTATATGCCAGGCACTGATCCAGAAGAGCGGAGTATGTGAGGAAGCTAAGAGCATGCACCTGCCATTAAAGAACATCCAGTTCCAGACAAATGCAACAACATAGTACAAGTACAGGACAGTGGATGCTATCATAGAGGCACATGCGGGGTAGAGGTTCCTAAAGAGGGGATGGGCAGTTCTGTGATGTAAGGCAGAGTTGACGCATGAGTGCACTGAGAGAAGGAGGGTTTTGACAGGGAACTCAGAGCTGCGTGGACACCCAGTCCCAGAAAAGCCCCATCTTAACCTTAAATAGGCTCATGGAAGTTAACCAGTATTCCTAAAGGACCAGACAATTTAGAGACAAATTTGGTAGCTTAGGTTCAGATTCAATAGGAAAAAAAAAAAAGAAGAAGAAGAAGAAGAAGAAGAAGAAGAAAAGAAAAAGTTGGGTTGAACATTTCTTGATGGGTTGCCACAGATTTTCCTTGCTGTTCTTTCTTTACTTTTCAACATGACTCAGATAAAGGAGCATGTAGATAAGATGAAGATGGTGGTGTCTTCATGATCTGGTATGAACTTAAGGGTTTGGGACAATGATTCTGGACTCCCAGAAAGTTTCTTTTCCCACTTTATCTAAATGTTTCCAACACACAATGACCCCTCGGAACCTCTAGATATCTCAAATCCAGGCAAATTGGGAAACAGCAACATCTACTCTTCACAGGTGATTTTGTCCCCAAACTACCATCCACCTGTTGCCAATATCATCTTATAACCCTTTTCCTCACCAGGTCCCTTGTCCAAGAACTCTCTCTTCATTATACATACTGCATTAATTTCCTATTTCTCCATCCCTGGATATGGTGATAATTTTCAGTGGCCAATACCGCTGTCCGCTCTTCCCTTCTGCTACCACACAGGTCAGTTTTATCTAAATACCTGTCTTGACCTTCGGAATCAACCATTCCCTCGGCGCATGGCTACAAGGTGGTTAAAATTCACCGCTCTGAAAAATTAGTTTCTTTGTTACTGACTTTACTCACAGCGGGAGCTTCCAAAGAAGCTTCAACTCAGGCACTTCAATTTGAAACAGTTTCATAAATGAATCATTTTATTAAATTCTAATAGATCCATTTAATGACCCTTAAAATCTCAGTACTGTGGCTTCCCCAGGGCTCACGCTGTATTCCAATTGAGGTTAACAATATGGAATTCACTAAGGATACACCTAAGGATCCTACATTTTGTATACAAAAGAACAAAATAACAACTTCGAGTCTTAGCTAAGCCACACTCTGGTCAGGTAAGCATGAAGTGCAAGCGTCAGTGTATGGTATAATGAAACTGCCAAAAAGAGTTAATGGAGCTCGGACAACACTAATAAGCCAACACTTTGGCTGAACTGCTCTGCTTTCTCTTGTCAAATCATATGGAACTGTAGAAACGAATGTAGACAAGCCAAAGCCTCATCGGGGAGACTGAGCATGATGCTAAAGGGCCCATATGCCATTTTCTCCGCAAACATTTATGATGAGATCGGGCGCGTTCAGGGTGGTATGGCCGTAGACTCAGCAAACATTTATGGACTGTGCAGGAATACCAGAGACTATGCTAGGTTCTCGAGGAAAAGATGAAAAGAAACAACAATGACAACATTTGCTGCCCTTTATAGCCTCATAGCCCATGGGGGGAATAATCAATAAATACTAACCAAACAATGTGATAAGTGAAATCTTAGGTGTCAGGACAAAGTGTTCTGAGTGCAGGGAGAAGAGACCCGCTCAGGTGCCTGGAGACTCAGGACCGCTTCACACACAGGTGGTTTCTGAGAAAGGAATGGAGCAAGGAGTCTTCACAGCTTCAGCTCTTCTAGGAAGGTAGCTGAGGCAGCAGTGCGGAGAAAGTTCTGGTGAGGAGGGAGTTGGAGAGGTGGGGAGATAAGAGACTAGCCTATTGCCTCAGTTCAGCTGGTTGATGATGAAGCCTTGAACTAAAGCCGGTATGGTGGAGATAAGGAGGCTGGGGCAGCTTTGGGAGCTACTTTGGAGGTACATGGAATGGGACTCATCAACTAACTGTGAGGCATGTGGCAGAAACAGCTTTCAGATGCTTCTGCCATTACTGAAGTGGCAACATGAGGGGAACAATAAGATGAGAGGAGGGGTTAACATGATGAATTAGATTCAGTATGTTCATCTCAAGGTCCTTGTGTCAAATGTTGAGTGTGATACCCCTTGGAAGTTGGGCCAGGAAGTATAGACTTGGAATGACCCACAATAACACAGACTGAAGTCATGGGGAGGAGTGAGATCCCCTTAGAAGAGAACATGAAGAGAACAGATACAGCAGGTATTTGAGTCCTGCAGAATGGATGAACAGTCTGGGAGATTTGAACTGCAGGAAAAAAACAAAAATTTCATTCCTTATGAGAGTCTTCCCTCAGCTGAACACCCCATGGCCTTGGTCCACTGTTGAAGCTCCATCACTGGAGATGCTCAAGTTAAAGACTAAAAGGGAATTTGCCAAGATATTGTTCAGGGAACTGAGGTATCACATGGTGCACGGACCAGATGGTCTTTAGAAACACTTCCCAAGTTTTAAGATGCTAGGATTCTGGTTCTCTATGATAGAAAATGCAGCTTTGTTTTTCCACTTCACTTTCTTTGGCAGCTATCACTGATGCTTGCTGAGGTTGGAGCTTCAATTAAAAGGGAACTGGAAAGGATATAGGGGTGGACTTCTGCCAAGGAGCTGGGTCTGTGGCTAATGAATGATCTGTTTGTGGTAATGAAGAAGGAAGCCAGTTCCTAAGACAACACCTTCAGGCCTGGCCCTACCTCTCCCCCAACTATGAAGAACTGAGGGCACGTGAATGGGAAACATATGAATGAAGTTTACTTTGAAATATCTATGGATTTAAGGATTAGGGGTAAAAGAACTTGAGTAAACCACACTTTTGGTTTTGCTGACCCCAAAATATCTGAATATAATTTATAGACCTTTTGATGAACTCAAACTACCGCTGGGCCTGCTCATCTATTCAGTGTAGCTAGAAAAAGGGCACAGTGTAAGGTAAACTGTATTAGCCTTGAATTCTATCCTTACGTGGAAAATTAGTTCTACAAAGGAATTTGTGATATCAGAAAATTGCTTTAAAAAGACATGGTCTAGGGGTGGGGGGTTGGGAGGGTGGGCGAGCCTGGTGGTGGGTATTACGGAGGGCACGTATTGCTCGGAGTACTGGGTGTGGTGCATAAACAATGAATTCTGGAACCCTGAAAAGAAATTTAAAATAAATAAAAATTTTTTAAAAAAGACATGGTCTATTGCCCTAGAGAAAAAACAACTAATTCTCAGATAAAATAATCAATATATGGAAGAGCTTTCTATTAAATCTGACCCAGGCATTTCCATTTACCTGGCCTGTAACTTTCAGGGACCACGCTGTGTTCTTTGGACATCATTTCAGGCCTTCTCAGGCAGTAACAACAATATGATACGTACCCACCAAAAAGACCCTTAGAGGGGACGGCAGGCTATGTATATAAGATTTTACTGCAGCGCAGCTGAGATTGAAGAGGGAAGTAAAGTACAAGTTAGGAAAAAAGTGAATAGTTTGGGGTTGCATTCTCTGTCAACTATTATGAAAAGGAAAAGATAGAGTGGGGGAAAAAAAGGACAAGAAAAAAACATGGATATAGGGTGTTTGATTCTTGATGCAACAAATATTCATTTGATGAGACAAATATTCATTTGATTTCCATGATGTAGAGGCACTGTTTGAAGTGCTTGGGATGAATGAGTAACTGAAACAAAGACCCCTGCTCTTACGAAAATTATATTCCAGCAGAAGGAGATGGACAATAAGCCATAGACACAGCATGTAAGTAAAAGCAGATCATATGTCAAGGATGGTAAGTACCACCAGGGGGACAAAGAACAGGGTGAGGGGACTCTGGGGACACAGGGGTAGCTTACAATATCCAATAGGCTGCTGAGCGGGCTTTACTGAGAAGGTGAGACTGAACAAGTGAAAATTCACAACGGGAAAGCGATGATCAGTAAAATGAATTGAGAGCCATATGGAGAAATTCTGAAAGTATCTGCCTCACTGCGGATGGAACTCTCCTTCTCGTTCCTGGGTCTTTGGGGTCTTATTTGTTTTCTTTGGGAGGTCCACTGGGAGTCTTAGAAAGTGGTTCCCAAGAAATTTCTGACCTTTGTTCCAGTCTTCCTTTTATTTTTGAAAATTTCCAGATATCTTCCAGTTACTTTAGAATATAATGGGAAAAAAGAAAGGTCAGTTTTTTTCATATGAAAAAGAAGATAGTCTTCTCGTGACCAACAGCTTTTTTTGGTGAAATACCCAGTATTGGGGTGGCACAGACTCCACGGGTCATGAAATGCATCATCCGTGTGGCTCAGAACTGGAAAATTTCCATAAATTGTGTTATTTAACAGAAGAATAACATCAAATCTGAGTTCCTACAAAACCAATGATCCTCCAAGCAGTATCTAATGCCTTCTCTTCTGGGAAAGACAGATGTACCAAAACTTTAGTAATTACCAAATGCCAAAATAATATCAAACAGAATAAATAGTTGCCTAAATTTAAATTCCCTTGAGGATCAGTTACATATAACAAGAACAACTGGCAAATCAAGCATGAAGAGAGGTGGGATTTATTTTCTTATCTCCTTATAAATTACCCAGGGAATGAACAACTGCTGTGATTATAAGAATATCTAGGTCATGTATGCTTAAAGATCTGTGATAATAATACTAATATCTAAACTTCTGCAGTGCTTGGTATTCTCAAAGCATTTTATAAACATTAATTAGGTCTTCACTAAGCAAAGACACTTGTCTCATTGTTGGTTCTTCCTGTTACAGCATCGCTAAGAATTTGCAATCTTTCTAGAGTTTAAATATTTATTTATTTATTTACTTACTTACTTACTGACAGTATCAATGTATACTTATTCCTTTGACAGTGCTTTAAACTTATAATCAGCAGAAGAGAACAATTTGGGGCTCTAGTTTTGCAGCCAAGAAACAGGCCAGGATAACAAGAGGGCTTCTCCATGTCAGAGTGAAAAAGCCCACAGGACACACTCTGTTAGTGTGTGGAAATGTTTTCCTACTCACCTTCCTCCACCTCAAGCAGGCCATTTCTACCCTTTAAAGGTGGAAATATTCTTCTCATCCTATAACTACACAGTGCCTAGCAGGGTGCTTTGCATTTCATGGTTTTATTGAAAATTAATGTTTGCCAGATTGAATTGAATCAAAGCTCATCTCCCAGGGGTTGCAACCACGTAGACCCTGTAATTAGCATCGCGTTTTGAAAATGATTCATTTTGCTGATCTCTAGTTTTCTCTTGTCTTATCATCAGTGGACTGAGGACAGAAAGGCAGTAGAGGCAATAAATGTAAACATGACATCCTTCCAGGTTTCTTTTTTTTTTTTAAGAGAGAGAGCACATGCACATGTGTAAGAGGGGGTGGGAGTAGGGGAGAGGGGCTCAGGGAGAGGGAGAAAGAGAATCTTAAGCACTCAGGGCCCTGAGATCACGACCTGAGCAGAAATGGAGAGTCGGATACTTAAACTACTGAGCCACCCAGGTGCCCCAACCTTCTTTCAAGTTTCAAAAACAAACATGTAAATACCTTTTTAAATCCCCAACAGGGGTAGAACGGTCTTGATTCCCGTTAAATGTATTGTATTTTATAGGTTTATATTTTTAATTATAATACATGAAAATTGTGTGTGTACACATGTTATTTCAGTAGAACCTGGAGATAAACCAGCAGTTACACAGCGAGGCTCTGTTACTGCTGCAACCCATCTGGGTACCCATTTCTTCTTCTCTTCTCCCAAAACCCTCTAAGATTGCTTGCTGAGAGAATGGAGGGAAACAACAGAAAGGAAGAGATAGGATACTTTCCTTTAGTTACAATCACGTCTAACAGGTACTTTAGAGTAAATCGAAAGGAAAGTCCTGTGAATTCCAAATCCTCTGAGGTGTTTTTTTTTTTTTTTTTTTTTTAATGCGTGTTTTAACTAATTTTTTTTGCTGGGCAGTTGAGTGGTATAAATTCAAGACTGACTTGGAGATATCTTCTGAAATAGTGCCATGACAAACATATAAACTACATCAGGCATCTGGGTCTGGAGAAGTTATGCTGAGACTCTTCAAATATTAAGTGTGACTCTACACCTAAGAACAGGGCACATCTTCTCTTGGAATTCTTGTAGCTACAAAGATCTAGAAAGGTCAGAGCCAAAGGTCTAATGGATCAGAAATCCATCCACAGAAGTATTTAAAAATTACAAATTAAGCTAGTAAAATATTAAATATGCTCTATCCTCCTAGATTGTTAGATATATATTTTATAAAACAAAATAAAAAATATGTGATGTTATAATAAAATAAAGGCTTATAGATTTATAAATTATAAATTTTTAATTATAAAATTATCTTATTTAATATAATATAAATATAAATATTCCAAAATTTTATTTTCCTGCCTTCATTTAAGCAAATTCACTGAATATGTTGTTATAATGGAATTTTCACAAAATTTAAGCTCTACTGACAGTATTAATCTAAGGCATTAATTAAAAGTAAAATGTAAGTTTAATCAAAGTATACACAATTTGAAGGTTTTCATCAAATTACAAAGATTCAAATGAATGTAAAAATGTTTAGTTGAGTTATTTTCATACTTCTAAGACCAAATATTAAAAATTATCTAAGATTAAAATACAAATGATAATTATTAAACTTTTAAATAAAATTTAAAAATAAAGTTGAAAATGCTTATCTGATTTGTGTTTCATAAATACTTTTACACATTTTTATAAAAATTAAATTATTCATGATTCCAGCAGTTAATGTTCATATTTTAATAGCCAATGTAAGGAAACAGCTTACTATATAAAGTTACACATACACAAATTTAGAAAAATGCAAATTAATATTGCAAAATAGTCCTCAGCCACCATATGCAACTTCTTGTAATTCCAGAATTATGAACTAGAACATGAAGAAAACCAAAGAAACGATCATTCATCTCTACCAACGAACAAAGTTCATCAGGAAAGCATCTATTGAGCTCTTACTATCTTAGAGGATTTGATATGTCGATTCTTTTATCTTTTCCCTTTCTGAAATATCCCTGTCACTCAAATTCTCCTTGAATTCCTAAGGAGTGTTTGTCTCCAAGAGTGAGAATTTTAACTCATCAAAGTGAATCGAGGGGAAGTTCTGAGAGTCAAGTTATGGTTCTAATGGCCTCATCAGTACTTGGAAACCATTCATTTGAAACATTAAGTAGCACCTGGATCTACAAAGGTTGTGACTTATTTTCTGGCCTACAGGTAGTTTTGTGCATTTGAGGGATATAGATCACAGGCCAAACAGTTAAGGCCCTTGCTCCTCTAACACATGGTGCGATCGCTGGTTCTCCGTGAAGGACCTACTCATGTTGTTAACTTCTTACTGTGCCTAATGTATCAACTAAACTTTATCACAGGTGCATATGTATAGGGAAAAAACATAGTATGGTACTGTCCTGGGTTTCAGGTTTTAGGCATCCCCCCCCAAAAAAACTGGGGATTTTGGAATGGAGCCCTCTCAGATAAGGCTGGGAGGGGAGGGATGACTGTATGCTGAATTCTTGCATCAGTCGGACAAATAGGCATTGATCTTACTACATGCCAGGTAGGTAGACAGAGTGCTCAGGGCTGGAAGGCTGCTGTTGGCATTAGGAACTAACACTTGTGCGAGGGATACAGACGTGTCTGATGGAGACTTGAAGGTGCCCTGCAAGCCTGACAGGAGAGCTAACCAGGTCTGAGGGGCTGAAAAGAGACTTCTGAGACATGTTATAGAAGCTAGCAGGGTGAGCAAGGGTTCCCTAGTAAAGAACGCAAAGTGCACTGGGGGCAGCGGATGACAGATATAGGGTTATGCAAAGGGTTTTCACATGCAAGAAAAGCCAAAAGTTGGAGAGGCACAGAGTAGTCACATCAAGCCCCTTAGATGGTGAAATGAATCTGACGAGACCTGGCTTATTTGTTTGAACTAGATCAGAGGTGCCATGTTAATCCTTCAACAGCGTGGCTCTAATTGGAGTCCAAGAAAATGCTAGTTGTCTGAGCTGTGCCACTTTTGAAGAGTTGGCTTAGGAAAGAATTAATCAAAGCCCCTGAGTACAGTAATGTTTGTTTGTTAGTATACACCACTTTTCTCAAAATATACCAAAATTGGGGGCAGAAAGGAAACTGTTATTTTGGACCTATGATGTGTGATGTCTAGCTATTCATTCCTCTATAATTTCTGTGATGGGTTGCCCTTTTCACCAGGAGCACCCAGTGACATATTCTAAAAATTGCTGTAACCAAAAAAATGCAGGCTTCCTAGTTAATAACAAAATTGCTCAATTCCCGAAGCAGAAAGGGAAGACAATGCAACATTTCTCTGCAGAAAATATATCAAGTCTTGTAAGGTGACACACAAACCATCCAAAATACTTTACTTGAAATGTGTGAAAGCAACACCATGTCTAAAGCATCAGAAGGAATCAGACTGAGAAGAAGGGAAAGAGCTAGCCGCCCCGGGCAAATGCCCTCCGATGGGCACAACCTGCCAAAGTCACTTCCAGCGCCTGCAGCACATCTCTCAGAGAAAATAATAGTCTTGCTGCTCCTCTGAGGCCATTTCTACCAGTGCCATAGTGATTTCCAACACAATCCCCTGACATGAGGTGGAGGCTACAGGGCCTCAGTAGCGGTATAGGTGATATTAGGTTCTTAGGCTCCAACAGGGGACAAGTCTTTAAATAGCACGGAAATTAAATTCATCCATAGAATTTGCCAGTTGCATAATCCAACAACACCAATCCCTTACAAATTGTGGATTCATCTACTACATAGTTTTAATAGTGACTCCGTTTCATGGGAAGATGTTTTTATTGACATTCAGTCTTCTTCTCTAACTACAGTCTCTCATAACCCCCATCATTGCACAGGCAGTAAGGTACATTCTATGGAAAACTCAAATCAGAAAATAGTTCTTTAATACCTTTTTTTTTTTTAAATGAAAGGAAATTATTTGTTTTAGTCCACTCACCATTCCGTGATTCAGCCACCCTGGGATAAAATTATCAAGCAACTTCGGGTAAATCATCTCTCTGTCATAGGCATAAATGATCCAGAACACCGCTACCACGAACTGGAAGGGAAAAGAAATCCTTTATTTCACATTTACAATATACAATGTGTTGGTTATCCATTGTTCAAAGAACCCAACAGAATTGTAATCTAGAGTGAAAGACGAATCAATAAACCAGCTAATGACTGGAAAGGGATTTCTAATTTCACTCCATTAGTGGGAATGCGTGGGGTCCTTCTGCCTTCCTTGGTCTCCCTACTGTGTTCTTTCAGGCAAAGGAATCTGTTTTCAAGGGAGAGATAAATGACGTGTCTCTCATCTGGAACGGCTCCCTTCTAGGGCTAACTGTGTTGGTTTGAATCCTCTCAAGAGGGTTTAAAAGTTCACTGGTGGTTTTTTGGATCCCATTCCTCACTGTACAGAGTCAGCACACATTCAAGAAACTGTAGTGTATTTTCCTTGAACCCATCATGTGGCTTAAATTAATCTTCACATTCTCAAGTTTCCATTTCACCACTAATAGCATTAAAATCACTGCTATATAAAATGTCCCAAAGTCACATTTCCTGCAAATGTATTAATTTATATAACCTAAGCAGGGGCTGTGGCTGCATTGAAAGCAGAGCATATGGAACACAAAGGAAGAACCCTAATTCTCTTGGAATAACTTACATGTTCATCTGGGCTCCTGAGTTTATTTTGACCCATCAGCAACATAGCCATCGAAAGAGAGTACAGTGCTCAATTTATTCTCTTATCTTTCTTCAAATTAACAGTGAGATAAGTTCAGATAAAATAAAGAAATGAATGGTCCAAGGTCTAGACCTTCAGCACAGAATTTTAAAGTAAATGCAAATGCTTTTGTAAGTAGTCAATAAATGTGGCATGGAGATGGCAGCTACCCCAGAGAGAGGGGGATCAGAGTCTCTGAGGAGTTACGTCTCATAATAAATGGTACAGAGTGATAAAATGCAGATGAATATTAAGCAGAAACAATTTTTATCTAATTTCTTGTAAGCCATCCATACCCCCACATTTTATTAATAAAAGTAGTAAATATTTTAATGCCACTTTTCATAAAACTCCCAGCACAAGCTAGTAATCAGAAGAGTTCCAAAGTTCTTTTCCAAGTATGTCAGTTATGACATGGGTAATCATAGCCTGAAAAGAAAGTTCACCCTTAAAACCTAAGATGTTATGAACATTTCTCCTTTCATAAAACATATTGAAAGATAATTACAAGAGGCAATCATAGATTACACACATAGTTTCAATACCAGACTGGGGTCTCCTGTTACTTATCCTGCTTTTGGGTCAACTATTTTTAGTTGATAAATGCACAAGATGGGGGAAAAAAAAAACCCACCCAAACATTATTAGCTTAATGTTAACTATCATTAAGATCTTTCCAAGGGCAATGGGTAATTTAAAATTACTCACAACTTCAGTTTAGTCATTTCACTACAGATTTCAAATGTACTGAATATCAATGTTACCTGCACTCACATCTGGGTGCCAAATTTACAGCTTCATGGCTCAGAATGTAGTCCCAAGGATCACAACCCCCATGTCCCCTGAGAGTTTATTAGATGTGTAGAATGCCAGGTCCTTTCCTGATATGTTCTGATTCTGCATTTTTAATAAGATCCTGGGGTCATTCATACGCAGTCTGAGATGCCTGCTGTGGAAGGCCCTACTCCAGCCACCTTGATCTTCTGGGCCCTGCTATGGAATGAGGCAGTCACTGAGCCGAGTGACTGGTCTACCCAGAGCCTCCACCTCCTTTTCTAGACCATAAGCTGGGAAACCATGATCCTGGAATTTCTTTCCCCAAAAGACACAAGTATTCCTGTGTGAACCTCCTTCATGGGTCTGAACTGGAGGGTTGAACACACAATCAATGGGTGTACCCCCTGACCTGGGAGGTGGTTAAGATGTATTTGTTTCGAAAGATGGGGGCTGTTTTACATATAGTCTGAAACTCCACACACAAGCACAAAGCTCACCCTGGATGGAGCCATAGGTGGAAATCCCTTCATCTTTGCCATCTAATGTAACCCAACCGTGGATGACATCCCATCACATTCACAGGTCCCCTCCCACAGTCAACAGGAGGGGATTAAATAGGTCTGCATCAATAGGGGATGCAATCGTGGGGCCATCTTAGAATTCTGCTTACCATATGCTTCCACGCTTCTTCTTTTCCAAACTGTTTCAGCTATTTTAAGTCCTTTGCATTTCCATTTAAATCTTACAATCTCAGCTTGCTAATTTCTATAAAAATATCCTCTGAGAGTTCTGATTACGACTGTACTGAATCAATACATTCAATCTGGGGAGAAATGACATCTTCACAATATTGCATTTTCTGACCCAGGAACATCACTGATGTCTCCATTCATGTAGATCCTTGGTTTTTCAGTTTGTAGTTTTCAGTGCATGGATCTCACACATTTTTTTTTTAATTTATCACGAAACATTTCATGTGTTTTTTTTTAATGTTATTGTAGACAGTATTGAATTTGTTTTTACATTCTTTGTTACTCATATATAAAAGTACAAATGACTTGTATATTGAGCTATGTCCTCTATCTTGGTTAAATTCATGTAGTTTGAGTCATTCTTGAGTAAATTATTTTAGATTTTTATATTTATGTGATCTGCAAATAAGGACAGCTTTTCTTCTTCCTTATAATGTGTATGTCATTTACCTCTTTTTTCTTTTCTTAACTGCATAGCCTACAAACTTCAGCACAATATCGACTAGAAGGGATGAGCAGCAAACACCCTTGCTTTCTTCCCCATCTTAGGAAGGTGTCCAGTCTTTAACATTTAAGTTTGATATTAGCTTCAGGTTTTTCTTAGATGCCTTTTATCACATTGAGGAAAATCTCTCCTATCCTTCATTTATGTATGTAACAGACAAGAGCCTACTTTTTCAGATAATTTTGCTGTGTATCATCAGGTGATCTGATAATTCTTTTCCTTATTCTGTTAATATAATGAATTATAGAGATTTTTAATGTTAAACTAACATTTAATACTTGGTCATGATGTATTATCATTTTTATATATTGCTGGATTTGACTTGCCGATATTTTGTTAAGAATTTTTCTCCAGTCTTTATTCATAAAGTATTATCAATCAATAGTTAGTTTTATTTTCTTACATCTTCTTCTAATTTTGGTGACAGGATAACAGTGGCCTCAAAAAATAAACTGGGAAAAGCTCCCTCCTCTGTTTTTCAAGGGACTCTGGACACGATTGGTATTATTATTCCCTCCTAACCTATTTAATATGCTTCTTTTTTTTCTGTTCTTTTTTCTTTTTCTTTTTTTTTTACTTAAATTCAATTAGCCAATGTATACTACATCATTAGTTTTTGGCGTAGTGTTCAGTGATACATTAGTTGTGTATAAAGTGGTATGTCTCTCTAGTGGAGTTATCTGGACTCTAAAGTTCTCCTATGAGAAGACTTAACTGTGAATTCCATTTCTTTAATAGATATAAGGTTTTCAGGTTTTCTGCTTTCTCTGGAGTTAGTTTTAGTCATTTTTTGTGTTTTGTGGAATTTTTCCATCTCATCTAAGTTTTTGAGGTTATCAAGCTTTCTTACTATTCTGCTACAGAAATCAACAATTGCTATCAATCAGGTATTTTTTCCTTGGAGAGCCCGTTGTTAATGATTGACTAGCACACTGCTGTGGAGAACAACTTTCTGATCTCCATTCATGGTGTCCTTACCCCATGGAGAGCGTTGTGGGGTCAGTACTTACCTGTGCAATGTAATCACTCCTTTCACCCCTACCATATATTGAGGGAATTTTGTGGGCTATTAAAAGTGAAGTGACTTTCAAGGAAGTGTTACCTTTCTTAGTGTAACACTAGAAGGTCAAGAGGCCCAGATAACTGAATAATCAGCCTTCTAAATAATTCTTAAGATAGAAATACAGCACAGATGGTGGCTCCTTGGCTTCAAGCACTGATATCCTCTTGATAGTATGGTCATCAGCAAACCCAAAATAAGTTTGAACTCTACTACCAGGGCATGAATATGAAACAAAAATAGGTTCTCTTGGACAGGCGAAGTGCCACAGAAACATTCCACCATTGTGGCTGGCTATTTCTCAGTGTGCACCTGCTGCTTCTCAGTGACCAGGCTGGGAATACTGTACTCGAACTGAGAGTGGCAGGAACTCAGGCACTTTACAGTCCTTCAAGCTTCCCAGACAAAGTCATTGTGTTACAGCTACTCATTTAGGCCTCATTTGATGCCCTGGAACAATTAGAAATGAATGCAAAAGAAAACTGGATTCACGCTTTGTCTCCTTCTGTAATGAGCCTCTGATATGGTTTCCAATAGAAGCTTAAGTTAATCAGCTTTTGTCCACTGCTAAGAAGAAGCTTTACTGCTTAGTGAGAAATTCTTTGGAATTTAATAAAACCGAGTAGAATGCAAAGGATGTTGCCGAGAAATGTACCATGAAGGAGGTCAAAGGGAAAAGTCACTTATGTATAGATTGGTCTATAAAAGCCATTTAGCATATCTCAAACATCCACTGTTGAAGGAGGGAAGGAGGAAATAAATGAATACATCTCTAAAGTCTTCAGCTTCAATATGACATGATCTATGAAATTGCTTTTCTTTTAAAAACTAAAAAAAATCTGGGGCTCCTGGATGGTTCAGTCGTTAAGCATCTGCTTTTAGTTTAGGTCATGATCCCAGGGTGCTGGGATCAAGCCCTGCTTCCAGCTCCCTGCTCAGCCAGGAGCATGCTTCTCCCTCTCCCACTCTCCCTGCTTGTGTTCCCTCTCCCGCTGTCTCTCTCTCTCTCTGTCAAATAAATAAATAAAGTCTTAAAAAACAAAACAAGACAAAACCCTAACCCATTAGTACTCAGACTTTACCAAATACCTATTGGGGAAAAAAAAATGAATCCTATTTTGAGCTCTATTGCTTTGCTTCCAGATTTCCTTGTAATGCTTTGCTTTCCCATCACTTATTTCCATGGTAATATTTGGAGACATGTTTCCCATTGTACTTTCTCCTTCAGAACACACAAAGCATGAAAATATGTTGTGTGTTTTGGATACTAGCTGGCTTTGTCTCTGATGGGCGCCAGCAGAGAGGGACTTTCTCATTTTGACAAGGCACTGCCTAGTCTTCCCTAGTCTTCCCATCCTCCAGGTCTAGAAGATTCTGAGTCCTGACATGCTCTCCTGGCTGACTTCCCTCAGCCATACCCTCAAATTTAGCAAGGCGCTGCAAAGCACAGGTCTCTCTGAAATGTTACATTATCTTCTGTTCCAGTGTACAGTTGGTTTCTAGTACTCATTCCTGGAAATGTGACATAGAATTCCTCTACTTGTAATTATGAGGCTGTGAGGAACACTACATATTTTTTACTCTGTGAACTATGCTCAAATTACCTTAAAGCCAGAATTTGCATTTAGAGAGTTTCTAAAGCACATGTTGCCACCTTTTTTCACAGCCTTCTATAATCTTTGTGGTAGAATTTATAATTTATCCACCTTTACCTACATTTAGGTCCTTGGTGGTCCCTTCTGACTGAGTAAAAAGTTTGGGAATAAAAACCCAGCTCCTGTAGTGTCCATGTGACTTGATGCCTGCCTTCCTCTCTGACTTCAGATTGTACCACCTTCTCTCTTGCTCCAGAAGCTCCAACTAACAATTCATTCCCAAAACTCATTAAGCTCTTTCATGCCACAGGGTCATCACATTTCCTCCTTTTTCTGCCAGGAATTCTTGGACCCCATTTTCTTTTTCTTCATCCCCCCACCCTGGATTTTGCAGGATTTATTTACAACTGACCAAGATTTTAGAGAATTAAATTTCCCCCATATTCAAGGTATCAGGATTTTTAAAAATTAACATATAATGTATTATTTGTTTCAGGGGTACAGGTCTGGGAATCGTCAGTCTTACACAATTCACAGCACTCACCATAGCACATACCCTCCTCAATGTCCATCACCCAGCCACCCCACCTCTCCAACCCCCTCCCCTCCAGCAACCCTCAGTTTGTTTCTTAAGATTAAGAGTCTCTTATGGTTTTTCTCCCTCTCTGGTTTCATCTTGTTTCATTTTTCCCTCCCTTCCCCTATGATCCTCTGTCTTTTTTCTCACATTCCTCATATCAGTGAGATCAAATGATAATTGTCTTTTTCTGATTGACTTATTTCTCTCAGTATTCCCTCTAGTTCCATCACCTTGTTGCAAATGGCAAGATTTCGTTTTTGATGGCTCCATAATAGTCTATTGTATGTATATATTAAATATATATGTATATTTATATATACTACATTCACTTGTTGATGGACATCTAGGCTCTTTCCATAGTTTAGCTATTGTGGACGTTGCTGCTATAAACATTGGGGTGCATGTGCCCCTTCAGATCACTACATTTGCTTCTTTGGGGCAAATACCCAGTAGGGCAATTGCTGGGTCATAGGGTAGCTCTAATTTTCAACTTTTTGAGGAACCTCCATACAGTTTTCCAGAGTGGCTGACGAGCTTGCATTCCCACCAACAGTGAAAGACCCCATTTTTACCTGGCTGCATTCTCTATCCCTTCAGGTCTGGCTTAAATGACACTTCTTCACAGACAGCTTGCCAGCGACTCCATGACCCCGTTCTTTTCTATCATAGATGCTGACGGAAAGTACGTTTGTGTTGTTGTTCAGTGTCTGGCTCTCTTCAGAGGAGGTGAAGCGTCAGAGAATAAGGACTTGTCTGTCTTGTTCATTGCTGTTTCCTCACTACTTCACACATAGCACGTTTCTGCTAAAAATGTGTGGAGTAAATGATCAAGATGCATTGGTGCATCCTGTCTAGGTCAGGGTCCACATCTCCCATAGGAGGAAGCTCCCTTCAATTTTCTTCCTAATGACCTAAAGTTCCTTTTTCACGTTCTCCATATTTTTTGGCCTCCCACCTGTGAGGAAGAGAAACCCTTCTTTCCAACGTGATTCTTCTAGCCAGTCTCTTCTCAGACCCTCTTCTGCCAGCCCCTCCTTCACCTGTTTGAGTCTTCTATCATCCTGACATGACCTCTCTTTGGATTTCTGGATCAAGATGGAAGACTAAAGGCTCTCTTTCTCCCAAATCAACCAGACACAAGAAAAAGTGAAACCAATGAAATAGGAAACACCCAGAGTCCATATATCACTCTTTTCAACAGGCTGCTCAGTATTAGGAAAATTAAGCCAGGACAAGGCAAGACTCTGATGTAAGAAACGGGATCCAAAGGTTCTCTGGTTGAGTGAGCAGAACAGAGAAACTGCTATAGGCGATGCCCTCTAAAAGACACTGAGTGACCCTTGCTGGGAACAGGAGGTCTGAGATGCATGGGAGCACTGGGGAGATGTTCTGATCCCTGCCTGGCTTCAGGTGTCAGAGGTGATGATGCAAAATGTGGCCACAGGCCAGCATGTCATCTCTGTAAGAAGCAGGATGTGGGTGTGTTACAGTAAGCAAGAAAGGATCTGTGGTAAGCAGCCTGCGTGGCCAGCTCCTGCTCACCCAATGAACCCTAAGCTTCCTGTCACCATACAAAACGGTTGTGATCAAAATGAGTGAAGGAGAGAGAAATGAGTGTAGCACTGAGAGAAGCCATTCTCCAAAGGAGGTTGGGATAGGTGGGGGAAAAAGACAGAAATTCATGCTGCCCTAGCTCAGTTCCCTAGCCTGTCTCCAGTACTATCGTTTCGCAAATGGCTGGCTCAGAAAGAACCAATTTAAGGAAGAATAATCATAAGAAAATAAATAGCATGGAATGTGTTCATAAATATCATGAGAGAGAGAGAGAGGGAGAGACAGAAAGTGGAATATGACCATTTCCCCTCAAAAAAGGAAAACTGAACAATGCAAACCAGAAAAATGATTAACTAATGATCAAATAATTCTCCATTAAAGAAAAGAGGTCAAAGATGAAAATCTGAGATTAAATAAAGACAGAGCAAGATAAGAGTGGAGAGCTTAGGAAATAAATAAAATATAAAATACAAAACCACATAAAACTGAAAGTCATATTAATAAGCATTAAAAGCAAAAACTGCCTTTGGTAAAGACAGTGGGGGTTTAAGCTTTCTGTAGTACCGTGAACTAGATACACTGAAAAATTTTCCTACCGTGAAACACTAGGTGCTAAATAAATTACAACAAATATACTTTCAAATATATTGTTGAGCAGACAAGAAAGAAGGGAAATCACTAGGAGTAAAAACAAACAAACAAACAAACAAAACAAAACCCACCCATGTAGACAAAAACACAACAGGGGAAAGAATAACACTAGCAAACACAGAAACTGGAGCTTCCACTGGGGCAAAGGCCCATACCAGAATCAGAGTGCTCTGTGGACTGTGGCCATGGACATGGATGATTGTGGCCTTGGGCCCATGCAAATTAGTGGAGTGGGTACGGCACCCGTAGGCCTTGTCCCTGAGGGGTCAGAGCTTCAGTGAAAGGGTAGCCTCGAGGAAGTGCTTACAAGGCTAAAAAACTGGTTTTTACTCATAATTGCTAAGATTTTTTTCATCAAAAATGTTTCATTTCACTGAATTTTGTGCTGCATCAAGATCATCATTTTTCCTCCTTTGTCTTTGTATTCACTCCAGGTAAGTGTGGTCACTCAGCAAGGTCTGCAACGACAGAGCTTTTATGCTTGTATCAAATAACTGGGGCAGGTATGCTAGTGCTTCTCCCAGATTCCCACTTCAGGGCCCATGTGTACATCCCCTAGATGTTGGGAACACTGGTCACCAGCCGCTGGGAGCTGCATCCCTCACTGGGAACTACCCTCAGCTACAGGGAACTGTCTTGCCTGAAGTCATGTCCCTTCTCATGGGGGCGTGGGGGCGGTCTAAATCCAATGTCTGACTGATGACAGGGAACACACACCCGGGCCCTCTGCATCCATTCCATTTAGGGCAACTCTGAGCGGTCATCCCAGCCCTAGAGGTCTCAGGATGCTGGTTTCAACTGCAGTGTGGGTCATCTCCTTCTACCCAACACCATCTTCCTCCCTTCCGAACAGGTGTTTCTCCCAAGAGCCCCCTTCTTCTGCAGGTACCCTGAGCCTATTCACAGGAAGGCCAATCTAAGACCATGCCACGCACGTGTGAGTACCAGACAGGCAAATTTAAGCATGAAAACCTTTGTAATACACCACCATAAGGAAATGTAATGTAAAAAAGTAAAAATTCTTTGTAATCTCACCCTATAGAAGTAAGAGGATGGGTATACCCTTAAAAGGCTTTTTCCTATGCATCTAATGGGCATTTCATCCACTATTTTAGAAAATTAGACCACACTATAGCTAGTCTTCTACGATTTTTTAACTTAAATATGTTTTACAGTGGTATCCCATTTTTCTTAAGCACCTCAAAGTACCACGCTGCCTGATTATGCACCACAATTTACTTAAGCACTCAGTAATAGATATGTATCTTCATTTCAATTGTTGCAGTTTCCAATAATGTTGCAATGGTGTGTGACGTGTATGTTTTTTATGCACCCACGTGAGTACTTCAGAGGAATAAATTAAGTGAAGCTCCTGGATCCGAGGTCACATCGCCTTTTGAGTTGACTTTCACAAAGGCTCCTCTCTCATTCCCTGCTCCCAGTGCCTCCTGCCTTTACCCCAGGTCCAGGCCATGCTGTCCCTGTTCTGGACTGTTGCGGTAGCCCCTTGGCTAGAGCCTCCGGCATCAGTTTCCTTTAAATTCTATCCATGCTTTATCTTGGCCTCGGAGTTACCTTATTAGAAATCTTTAAGAACTTCTCAGTTTAAAACTTCCAATGACTCCCCCTTGTTTGCAGAATAAAACCAAAACTCCCGTTGTGATCTGGTCCCAAATTCTCATTCCAGTCCCCTTCCAGCTTCTTCCAGGAACCCAATCAACAGACTATGTATAGTTTCCCAAACTCATCACACTTCCAAGTATCCATGCCTCTGTGTTTTTTTGTAACTGCAGTTGAGATTCATTACATTCTTTTTTTCAAAATCCAAGCTCTATCAAGTGTTACTTTCATGGTGCTGTTGTCCCCACCACCTAAAAATCCCCCACAATTTCTTATAAAAAGTAATTAGTCTTTCTCTGACCCACCTCAGTCCTCTGCTTATAACACCAGCCCATTCAACTAAGTCTTACAAGTCCTTTAACCTGCTGGCCCCTCTAAGCTGCTGGAAGGCTCCATCTGTTCTCCAGCCCCTCAGCGGGGCTCCATTTGCCTGGAGTGCCTCCCACCAGTCCCACCAGCTCATCATCACCATATAGAAGGGGTTCGAAAGACCACAACCTCCAAGAAGCCTCCCCTGAGTTGTCCCTTTTCCTTGCATGAGCTCTAGCAGCACATTACGTTTTTCCTTCATGATGCTGAGCATCATCGAGACCGGAATCAGTGAGAGTGTCATTACTGGTTTCCCCTCCCAGTGGGATGTGAACTCTGGGAGAGTAAAGACCAGTCAGTTTCTTCTCTGTTGCATCGTCACATCTCCCTTGGCGCTTTATATGTTTATTTCTTAGCTCTTCATTTTGAAATAATCAAAGACTAACTAGAAGCTGAAAAATAACATAGAGAATTCCTGTGCCTCCTTCACCCAGCCTCTTACATAAGCCCGATGCATTTTCAAACCAGAAAACTGACATTGGCATAACACTATAACTAAATGACACATAGACCTATTCTGATTTCACCAGTTTTTACAGGCACTCGTTTTCTGAGGGGGCACATTATACTACGAAATTTTGCCACATGTACACATTTGTGTAACCTTTACCACAATCAGGATTCTGAAGAGTACCATCACCACTGAGAAAGTTCCTAATGTTACCTCATAAGGGTCATGCCCTTCCCCAGCCTTAGCCCCTGCCAGCTAGCAATGTGCTCTCCATCACTATATGTCAACATTCTGAGAATAGTATATAAATGTAATCTTTTCCAGTGCTTTATGAAGGCAGGTTTATACCTATTTATTCTCTACTTTGCATAGAACAGGGGCTTCATAAGCAAAATATTATTTAAGAGTTACAACTACTTTGAGGTAGCTACTATTATTCTTCTGGTTTTATAGATAAAGAAATAACTTTCCCAGGGTCAAATATGGCCAAGCGATAATGTGAGGCCAGACAATGAGACCCCAGAGCCAATGCTTTTAACCTCTCTTAATACCTCTTATACATAATAGTACATACTTTTGAAGCAATTAATAATTGAATGAGTGAATGGTTAAATACCAAAGACTATTTCATTTCTAAGTCCTCTAAGAAGGCCTGCATGTAACAGGAATTCAATGAATGTCTGGTGAGTAAAATGTTTGGTTAATCATTCTAGAAACCCCAGAAGAAAAAGAAAGATGGTGACACATGGAGAAAAATCACCAGGCTGCTCTTTTGGATCAAACATGGCATCCAAGGCCATAAGACAGGAGCACGGAATGCAGACCCAGTCAGGAGACTCATTCTTGTCTTTGCTAGGAATCAATGCATCAGTGGTATCTCAAGCATCTCAGTAAAGGTTCATCCTCCCTCCAGCAAATTCATATTTGCTGGATAGAGAAATAGAATATTTGCTGGGCCTAATTGATATTTGGGTCTTGTCTTGCACCTTGGAGTCATGCTCCCTTCCTTACTCAAATTTTACCAAATAAGCTCCTGTCTGATTCTCATGTCATCTTTGGGATGCAAGTCTTTCCCCAGAACACCAGCTTATGGGCTTAGGTGCTTAAGACCAAGTCCTCAGACACTTGGCCCAGGTCAGGCTAGGTATCATCCCTGTAACTACGGGCTGAACCCACCAGTCAGGCCACATTCCTCTGGCTCTGGCTCTTTTCAATGTCTCAGGTATCTCCGCTTGGCCTGTTTCAACACTGACTGAAACATAGAAATGATAGACTTTATGGTCACCTTTAGTTCCCACCAAGTGGATCCAAAGTTGCCTGGGGGTGGCTTCTAGTGGAAGCAGCCTTCTCTTGAAGGTTTATTACATGGCCCTGAGTGTCCTGCAGGCTGTGGACCTGGTTGGTAAGGTGGTATGCACTGTGAGGAGGTAGGGTGTGGAGAAGATGAGCCCTTGAGGGTGGAAACTCTGTCTGTTTCCCTTCCTGGTTATCCATCAAGCTGCAGAAAGAAATGGGGGGAAAGAAATATGAAGGTCTGACTGATATAATAAGTGTGAATCAGGAGTAGTTGCCACTTGTTGGAAAACTATAAAGATTACAGCCCGCTGCCCAGACTGAATGAAAAGGGTGATTAAGTACTCCAGAAAAGTGTCCAGTATTATAGCTAGAGCTAATAAACACAACGGGAACAGTTAATGTTCTTTAATTCCATGATGGTATAGGTTAACCCTGATCATCTGGCACAAACATTTCTTGAAAAGGGACTTCAAGGAAAGATAACTTCTATTATGGAGACACTGATACAAAGGAGATTCAGTAGGAGCCCTAGATGAACCCATTCTCTAGATAAGATGTAGTAAAAAGGGAATCAGAACTTACTTATATATCCAGCTATATGATGGAATAAATGTTCCAAACTTACTCTCCCAATGAAAACCACCATAAAAAAAAAAAAAAAAAGGAAAGGAAAGATAAAAAAGTTTCATTAAATATTTAGATAACCAAGAATCAGTTTCTCTTTCATTCTTCCAGTGTTTCTTTTGGTAAAAACAAGAAAAAAGGTATACATTCACTCATATAAATGCCAAATGTTCATATCTGTGTGTCTCCCCTTCTTAAATATACATATCATACTATATAACCCTGATTTTGTTGTTTCATAACATATCCAGGAAGTATGAAGCATCTTTTGAAAGAAACTGCAATGTGACAAAAAGTGAAACTGTTGGTGTCAAAGTAAAGTGAGGGAGAATCCAGGAGATCAGCAAGCACCAGAGGCCAGCTTTCCTCTGGAAGTATCTGTCAAACCACAGGGACCCTGAACTTATCTTTGGAGGCTCTGTGGAATTCAAGAGATACAAGATAAAGTCTGCCCTAGGTGGGGAGTCCCACTAAGGCCTCCACCTAAAGCTAGTACCCCAGAAGGTTACACTTTCCATGAAAGGGTATTCCTTAACCTGACAGAGAAGTGGGCACTAAGGAAAACATGGCTGTTGGAACCTGAGCTCTGTACTGAGAAGACAGAGGAAGAAAAACTACCCTGAAAATTCATAACCATAAGATAGCCATCAGAACCTTAAGATAGCAATCATGTGGGTTTGTGGCCTAATACGAGCTTTCAGGAAGATGTAGTGATCTGAAATGTGTGTTCTTTTAATGCTCAAGTTAAGAATATAAAAATCTGCCACCATTTCAACTAAAAAGCAATTACGAAAATTTCAGAATATTGGTATCTTACTGAACATAGCCTCTGGCCAAAGGGCAATTGGGTTTGAAATCAATAATAGAAACATAAAAATCCCTGTATGTTTGGCAATCTAAAAACATGCTTTAAAAACTGGAGATCAAACACAAAATCATAATGGTCTCTGGAAAATATTTAGAAATAAAGAGCAATAAAAATGGTAGATACAATTCTTGTGGGATGTAGTTAAAGTGTTAAATGAGGAATTTTGCAGCCTCCTATACTTACAGTAGAAAGGGAGGTGTAAAAATTAATGAGTGAGGTGTATATCTTCAGACGACAGCAAAGAATAGCCAAGTGATTAATGAAATAGAAAACAAGCATACGGGTGCTTGTATGCTGTAGGTACAGGAAAAAAATCTGTAGGTACAGGAAAAAAAATCTGATAAAACGGGGCCATAACTATGGCACCCCAGACCATGCTCAGATTCGCAGGGGCAGAGGTGATGGACATGCCTTGGCACACTTGTATTTCATTGCAGCTTACTGTTTAGGAAGCGTTTGTCCTGGAGAATCTCTTACACATGTGGAGCAGGAGAAGGAATGTACAAGAATGTTCAAAGAAGTATTGCCCAGAACTGCCAAAAACTTGGAAAAAGCCCTAATATTCATCAATAATAACGTAGATAGATTTCTCTGATGAAAATTCTAAAGACAGGTCAGAATATTCAAGAAATCAGAATTTTTTCCTCTTTTGTGCAATTTTCAACCTACTAGTTCAATCAATCAGTTGCTTATTTACACTGGAAAATAGAAGATGTATCCACCACCCCTCAAATTTCTAGGTGAACTAAGTTGGAAATGGTGGGTGAGGAAGTTGTAGCAGAGCAGATCCATTTCTAACTTAGGACATAAACCCCACCAGTGGTATATTATTTTCCCTTGAAGCCTTTTACCAGTATTTGAACCTTTCCTTCCACCTTCTACTGCCTTCCTGAACCATAAGAACTTCTTCTGGGATTTTGGATGGCATGACCATACATACCCTTGGAATTTCAAGAACTTACACACTCTAACCTTTTGAATGAGTGTCTGCAATGGAGCAGTATGAATACTTTGCTGAAAGATGCTCTTGTCTCTCAGGACATTCTCTGTGATGTGAGACCACTTTTGAGGCAAATGGAAGGAAACTGACACTCTTTACTTGTCATCCTGTTGGATACTGTTCTAGCTACTTTGTGACTTTCGTTGTCCTTCACAATAACCCACGTGAGTTAGGTTTCGTTGAGCCCAACCCATCAAATTAGAAAACCAGGATTGGGGGAGCCTATGAAATTTGTATTAGGAAGTGGTGGATCCAGAATTAAAACCCACATCTTCCTCCAAGGCTCACGTTCTTTTAACTACATCTGGTCTCCTAATGCCTCACACAGGTGAGATCACCCCATAACGTCGGTCATTTTTGCATTCTAATAACTAACCCTCCTTTTATGGGTTCAAAGTTTAAAAATGATCCATTTCAAATTGAGTTCCATTTGAACACAAATTGAGCAAGGCTTCTTTCACTCTCTGTCGGGTGACAACAAATAAAATAATTAAACATATCCCTAAACCTCACACAAGACTATTTTTATTATGTTGGAGAACCACTGCCAATCAAATAGCATTGATAGAAATTTCTTTTTCAAAAAACTATTTAGACCTTTTGTCACATAAAATCACTGAATAATCAAATTCTTGCTCTCTGTCTCTCTTTCCCTTTCTCTTTTTAATAAAAGGGGACTGTAGTCTATTATTAGATAGGATTGCGTTAAAATGAATATCCACAAGGCAGCTATAAGTACATGGGAGAGACATCCAGCTAACTACAACCTGAATTTAAAGTTACCACCTGAGAATAAAATTAAGAAAGATCTAATGTAATCTAATCTAATAAAAGTTAATTAAGTAATTAGAACATCCTTTTGTAGAAGCATCCTGTTAGGTAGCTATGGATCAATGAGTGCCTATATTCAGTGTCTGGGGTATAATATCATAATGGCCTGACCAGAACACTATTATAACAGTGGACTTTGAAGCCTGATTAAATGAATTACGGGCTTCCCAAGAAGGATCTGTTAACAGGGAAAAGTAGCATCACCGTGGACAGGCTTATGGATATAACAGGGCAAGAATGGGTCTCCTGTTTTGCATAGAAAAGAGGTGCCCCTGGCCCCCCAAGCTTGCTTCTGATCTACTTGGTAAGTCAGTCCCTATGGAGCAAAAGGATGCATCAGACTAGTAATCTGACCACCTGCCATACTCTCTGTCTTCTTCAAATTGTTCTGTTCTAGAGAGAGTTTATGCAGATTCTAGTCTACCTGACAGCTTTTTTTTTTATCATTACAAATTATTCAGTTATCCTTCTGAGTTAAACTTTAGTCTGTTATCATTTAGTTTGCATTAGTTCATTGGCTGAGAGAAGGATCCCCTTAGAAAAGATTGATAAAATTGAGTGTCTGGGTCTTTGGTCCTGGACTACAGTGACATTTAAATACTGTCCCAGCACACTGGGATACCCACAATGGTCACATAGCTCTCTCTGAATTGCTATGGAGACAGGAGAGGAAAAGCACTAAAGTTTTCCTTGTTTTGCTTAGTTTAGGTTATATGCATAAACAAACTAGGAAAATACATAGAACTTTCTGTGCATAGTTTGCAGTGGGGAAAGAACTTTTGGAAAGGTTGGTGTGTTTGTTTCTGAACGTCGTATCAACTGCATATCAATCTTATTTCTTCTTCTAGGAATAATTACCCTTTAAATTTAGAGCATAAACATCTGCAAATGACAAAACATTTGCAAATGAGAATACACGTGAGATTTTCTTACTATAAAAGAAATAAATACCATTACGGAAATTCGGGTGGACTTTTGTTTTTGCCCTTTAAACTGTTCTATGATGATCTCTGCTGTATAAACGAAGGTGGAAGGAGTCAACAAACAAATGGTCATCTCTGGAACCAAACTGGCCCAGAGAAGCATCTATGCAGCCTGAGCGTCAGCATTCTGTCTGCCCAACAGCATTTCAGGAGTTGTGTTCTGGTATTTGAGCTACTTGAATTCTTTGCCATCTGCTTAGGCTCCTCTAGAATTGCTGGTCAATTATGGATTTTTTTTTTTTTTGGCTGAAGAACACCTCTTGTCAATTAAAAGCCAGGGGGTTAGACTAAACTAATTACTTTGAAGGTCAGCAGTTCAGGAATATGCCAAGTTTGGAGAGAACATCTACTTCCTGTGGATGATTTTTTTGCCCGAGAGTTAGCTTTCTTTCTTTCTCCTTCCTTCCCACCCTTTTTACTTCAGGCCCTTAAAGCATCAAGCAGGCATCAAACATGACTGACCAGGTCCAATATGGCAGGCATTATTCTCCAGGAAGGACCAAACAGGGCAAGAACTGACTGCTGCGGCCTGTTGTGGCAACAGCTTGTCCACCCTCTCTCAGGGCGCAGGTCCTGGTGCTGGGCTCACAGCCTTGGGGATGAGTGGAGCTTCGTCTTGCCTACTGCTTCTTGTTTTTATAAAATCCCCTTTGAGAGTAAGTGAAATTGTGTGAGGGCGTTTAACACAGTGACTGGCACACAGCATTCGATAAATTTGCCAGAAGGTCTATTGGAGATGTTTTCCCATTTTCCCGGCTTGCCTGGCATTGCAAGATAAAATGCACAAGAAAGTTCTTCTGTGTATCCTGCAACATAGCAGAGAAGACACTCACCAAATAGACAAGATTGTTTACAGGCAGCCTCCGCTGAACGAGGCTGAGGCCCAGGAGAGTAGTTCAATTTGATGAACTGATCTGATTTAGACCACCTCAAATCCTTGGTGAAAATAGGTGGAGCTATAAATTATAAATTTAAAAAGAAAAGCAGATTTAACTGAAAAGCTTCTCCTGATAAAGCAGAACAAAATTGCTTTCAGGAATTCTTAGTAAAATTTTTTCTGGGGTAGGCACAGTTCATTTGTTAGGATACCCATACGGAATGTACTGGATCATTTCTTGCCAAAAATATTCTTTTGCAATCCTGTAGCCACGAACTGTGCCTTCTTGCCACCCCAGAGATGAGTTGCAGATGATACTGGATACATTTAGTAACCATTTTTAAAAATGATGCTAATTTTATTGATAAAACCTGATTTTCAGATATTAAAAACAAGCACATTGGGTAAATGGGGGAGCTTAAATCTGTACTCAATGGTTGAAACAAGAAGACGAAACAGGAAGATTTTTTTGTTTGTTTGTTTGGTTTTTTTGCCAAAACTTATACTTTGCAAACTGGCCTCTAAAACTGTATAAAACCATTGTCTCCATGGTGTGAAATAATACATCAAATGGAAACAGTAATAAGCACAAATGAACAGCTTTTGTTAAATAGCCTCAGGGAAAAGGATAAACAGTGGCTTTTAATCCAGATTCTGCATAACTCCCTTTCTTACTCTGATGCATTCTCCTAAATTAGAAACTGTGGTCAGTCAAAACTTCTGTATGCAGCTAAAAATACCCATCAGGCGAATGATGAAAAGCAAAGTTAGGTCTGGTTTGTCAAGAAGCAGAGTACCTGCTAACAGCAAGCTCCCCAGTGGTCAGGGTCTGGGTGAGGTCCTAGCTGCACCAGGGGCCGCAGACTCGCGCCCTGAAAAGTGGGAACCCCATCTGTACAATCATACCATAGAAGCATCTTCTGTGAAGTGAGAATGATGGAAATTCCTATCGTTTGAGGCTATGAGGGTTGAACACGCAGTTAAAGTAAAGCCCTTAGCACCATATCTATCCCCCAGTAGCAGGGAGCAGAAGTTAGTGCTCATTTTTAGATTTTTTCAGCCCCTTGAGTTGTTTGTGGGTTTTGCCTCTGTGGGAAGGGAGAGGGTGAGAAGTCTCAGAACATGCAAATGGAACCGCTCTTCCACCGGCTGGAAACAAAAAAGAAAGGCGACTGCAAATGCCTCTGGGTATGTGGTATCTTCTTGAAAATTCTAAGGCAATTGCAGCAGGAGGGAGGAGCAGGTAGCACTTCTGAATATTCAGACAAAAATGTTACTCTACTAATGAATCTAGGGGCTGTTTCTCTTTGTTGACTCAAGGCTAATTTTGACAGCATCCCCTGGGCATATGCATGCTTATATTATTTTCTGGGCATGGGAGTGCTGAGGCTTCTTCCTGTTTCATTATTTGTGCTTGTAGGAAGGTAGTCATTCTAATTTTGTAGTGGAGTTTTAAGGTGAGGAAAGGGGCGGGTCCCTCCTTAAGGTTAAGTCGTGAGGGAATCCAAAAGGGGAGAGAGAACTTATCTCCGTTCACACCGTCCAACGTGGGCACACCTCCACTTACACTCGGAATTTTCTTGTTTCCCATTCTTCCCCAGTCTCCCCTTGGCGAAAAATGAACAACATGGTAGAGCACCCAAAAGCAGACTGGGATAGAAGGGCTCCTTCTGGTTCCTTCTGAGACACGCTCCCTTCGTTTTCTCCCCATCCACCAAACCTTAGCAGCACAGCCCGACACCCAGTGTGTTTGCTCCTTTGTGCAAATGGAGCACAGATGTAACCTACGGGATAAATGGGCATTCTGGAGAGGGAAACCTCTTGGCAGGTGCCCTTCAGAGGAGTTTAGGAGACCGTGAGCGGGACTCCAGGGCTCCGTGTGAGCTGTGGCTCCACGCATGCTCTCCCCTCATTGTCCCCCAGTTCCTCATTTTCCTACCTTCTCACATGTCCCCTGACATGTCCCCCAAAGTTAGAATCACGCCTCAACTTCCATTTCTAAGAGAGCAAAAGGAAGACATGATGAAGGAAAGTCCTATGTAGAACCTGCTATTCGCAGTAAGATAAGCAAATCATTAGCACGGTCATCCCACAGGCACAACTAAAAGTTAATAAACTTTGCGTAGGTGGAAAGTCCACTGGCTCCTTCCTTGGGGGGAAATGTTCCTTGTGCTATCAGCTGATGTGATACAGCACATTCTGATCCAGCTAAAACAGGTAAGAGTCACGTGAGGACGGCCACAGGGACTACAGTGATTTCAGGGCACCCACACAGCAAATCACTGTTTCTTCTTCTACAGAGAAGGAGATGAGGTTGGGGTAGAGTGAGGAGGGCAAAAGGTGAGAGAGGGAGAGAGAGAGATTGAGAAGGAGGAAGAAAGATAAGCAGAGAAGGAAGAAGAAAAATACTGTGTTCCTTTTTTCTTTTCCTTTTTAACCAACAGTTAATATTGCATCTTGTTCTTGGTTTCCTAAACAAGGGCATACAAAGATCCTGACTGGGATTGGGGTGGTGGGGTCTTATCTTTGAGAACAAGAATCGTGTGTCTATTTTATAATATGCATCACATTATTAATGTTACTGAAGATCAAGTCTACCATTTCTCAATCACATACTTCAAATATGTATCATACTTATGGGTATAAATATGGAAAAAAGATGTCTACATTTCCTGAGACACTTTTGTGGCCCTTTGGCCCAGAGAGAGTGGGAATTCTGTGAAATGACACTCAGTGCATGACCGGTCTCTACCATTTCTAGGGGGCTAGTCAAGAAAGATTCTACTCGTCGAACCTGCTCATCCACCTGTCTGAGTTGCTGGTCTGTGGCAGGGCCAGCTCTCACAAATTTCCTCAGGAGTTTCTGAAACAGAACAGAAACCATTTAGTCACTTGTATAACATATGGGACTTTCTTTGAGAATAACTTCAAATACCAGATTTTGATAGCTGTTTATAAGAACACGAATTAAAACGTACAAAAAAATGGTGCTGGCAGAGAATAAATGGAAAAAAATATGCCTTCCTTGGCTCAGATAGGAAATGTTCATGATAAGTCTCATTAGTTTTACTCTATTTTTCATAAAACAACAGATAAACAAAAAATTACTTAAAATCCTATTTGTTTTTACTCAGTTTACATTTAATAGTTATTCTCAATATTTGTTACTTAATCATAGTTCTTAAAACTCCTGATTTTATTTGGGCAGCAATGTGCCTAATCCCTAAGGATAAATCATAATTCACTGAAGCCCTTACAGTAAGCTCATTTCCTTCTCCCACTTGCTTTCCCAGCCTCCCTTGCAGCTGGTTCTAGCCATGTGACTCTTCTAACAAATGAAACCTATGGAGAAGTCTGTAGACGGGGCTTAGAGGAAATATTCATTATCGTGATGAAGAGACAAACACATGGGGAGAGCTCCCTAAAGAACTTCTTCCTCTTCCTGACCTGAACATGGTCGCAAAGGAGGTGATGTTTGGGACTTTTATCAACCCTCTTGAGACTGTAGGTAGCAAGTCCAAGGCAAAAGGCCAACACTTGGGAGAAAAGAAAGTGGATAATACAAAATGCCTAGGTCTCAAATGATAACACCAAGCAATACCATTCTGAAACTACCTGCTTACAGGCTTCTTGCTTTGTGAGATATTAAATATCTTTATTGCTTAAGCCACAGTTGGATGGATATTCACTCAATAAATACTGAATTATTTAGGCCTTGCTCCTGAGGCTTGGGTTACAGCAGTAGATCAAACGTGCAACCTCTCTGGCCTCACAGGGTGCAAAGTCAGAGGAGACATCTGTTACAGAAATAAAAGAATAAACATAGAACGTGCCAGGTAGTGGTAATCATTATGGAGAACATAATGCAAGGTAAGGAGATTGAGAATAATGGAGAGCTAATTTATATTGATTATTCATGGAAGCTTTTCTGCGAGGTGATCATTTGAACAGAGACTTGAATGAATTAAAAGAGTGAACCGGGTGGATACCTATGGGGGTTCTGTTACTTGCAGCTGAAAGCATCATTAACTTAAACATCCAATAAGTTTGTGGTCATTTGTCAAAACAGAGCTCCAATATCATCATTTCTGGGAAGTCTTCCAAGACCTCCCACTCACTAAAATCAATTCCTTCCTCTTCTAGGATAATTCTTCACCTTAAACCCCTGCACTGTTATCTACACCATGCCTTCTTCACTGTAGTTGTTCATAGAGCTTATAAAAAGTCACTTTCTCTAGACATTGAGACTCTTGAGAGACAAGATCAATTCTTAGTCACTGGTATCTTGGCTTCTAGCACTCAGTACTGTTTACCTAGTGAGCTCCATGTACCCACAAATAATTATTGACTTGACTAGAGTTTCTATCCTTTGAATGTTCTGGATATAAATGTGTGCTTTCCACTAGGGTGTGATTAAAAGTGAGCACCTATAGAAAATGTTATTAAACTGTGATTATTTTTTATGTTGAAGAAATTTATCTTGCAAGCATCAAGCAATCTGACTGCTCCATGAAGCTATACAAACTACATAGATCACGTAGGCAGAAAATCTTTGGTTTCCAACTAGGAAACAAATATATGTAAGATTGTCGAGAAGCAACCTGGTTCCCTATCAGGTACATCTGTCTAATCACATTATGTCCTTGGTCTTTGGAAAAGGCTATCCAAAAAATGATGTAAGACCACTCACCTAGGTTAGGTAATTACAGTCTCCCAAGTATTTCCCCTGGTAGGGGAGGAAAAAGTTCATTTCATTTACTGATCTTGAAGGAATACCCATCTGTGAACCCTCCCTCATAGGCAATCCAACTCACACTCACTTCAGTGCAGGAAGAAAGCATACGATTGGTTTAACCCAAAATGAACTGGGTTTTACCATAAAATATGACCTAACATATATTATATTTTTAACTTCAAAGGCGAAGAGAAAGGAAAAGGGCATTTGAAGAAACTTAAAACATCAATGAAGGTTTCAAAAAAAAAAAAACCAGAAAAGAGTTTGGTTTCAGGTACCTGTGTGAAAATTTAATAAAGAGAGGATCAGTGGATATGAAATGTATTTTTATATTAAATCCAGAGTTTGTAGAATAAAGTAAATAATGTGCTTTTTTAAAAGTTTCCCCTTAATATCAAAACAGAAGGAAAGGCATTTGCTTCATATACTCTCAAAAAGAATAAAATTCCCTTCCTTTATGTGTTACATTAACAGATATTTATATTAATAATTAATATAAATTAATGTTTGCTTTCCATTTAAGCCAATCTCTTACTTAAAAATCAGAAAGGAAAATAATGTTTTTTTAGATTGTAGGGATATGATCTAAATTCGTACACTTCACAACATTTTTGTGAATAACGGCTTAGAGTTAGCAGGTATGTCAATAAATGAAGCCTTACGAATCACTTTTTGAAAATACTTGCTAGATACTTTTTCTTTAAGTTTGCCTTTGGGATTTCAAATTACATTTTCCATATATCCTAAGGAAGCTGGTATCATACAGCCTCCAGCACAAGCCAAAACAAATTTTCGAGGTACCTAGACTAGGTTGATACATATCAAATCTTCACCACATCTTCACAAAAACACACTTATAACACCGGAGACGGTTACTGAATGAATAACTTTGGGACTAAACTCAGATAAAAAGCCCAAATTCCAGACAACCCTATCTTGGCACATCCTGGTTTCCTTGGGATACCCTGGATGCCCACCCCTGGTTAGAACAATCCAAATCTCCAGGTCCTTCTCGGATCCTCTCCCCCTCTCCACAGAGAGGGACATCCTCATCCTCAGCCATCAGCAATGTTAGTTAAGCAACAGCCCAGCTTTCGGTCTCGAGCAACCCAAATGACACCAGGGACAAAGATGTATGGGGGAGGTGGGGAGATCCGATGATGACAGGTCTCCTGCAAGCTGAGAAGCTGCATATGAATGGGATACATACACTTGAATGAATGGAGAAAGTATGAGAGCTCTTGGTAATTAAAGGGGCTGCTTTGGATAGTAGTTGGAAACACATTTAGAATATCTGAAAGAAGCACTTTGATACTCATCATTCTCATTTTTTTTTTTTTGCCACTCTTCCTCTTTTTCTTTACCTTTTTGTTTGTTTGCTTGCTTCGTAGCAAGTCTTAGCTGATTCTCTTAGCTAGAAGGGTATCTGCTAACACAAAAGTCAACAAACTCACAGGAGACAAAAGACATTCTTGGTTTGATTGCTCCTAACAAACTTCAGTCCTTCCAGACCACATAATGTCATAGAGTTATTTGTAATGCTTCTTTAAAAGGGTGACAGGGTTCAGAAATAAACTGCACATGGTACAAAGAGCCTCCCATGGGTTATCCCCGCAAAATGCATTGCAAGGCTTTGGGAGTGGTGGTGGTTTCCGGCCATTAGTGTTACTAAATCAAGGCCAGCTTTGCATTTCTGGGCATCTACACAAATCAGGATGATACATACTATGTTCACTCAAGCAACCCCGCTGATTTCTTCAAGGTTACGCTCAAACAAAACTTTGCGCCAATTATCTTTGATTGGAATGCTTCATTATTTTTATATATCCTAGAGATAGAGTCCATGAAGTAGACACTTTAGGTCCATGGGTCACAAAAATCATATTTAGTGCTTCATGCCCACATAAAGCAATTACTGTCAACTCTCAATTAACCTCGTTATCAGAGGAAGCATTAATGGAGACAATACAAATCCTAGATAACCTACCCATGTCTTTCTTGTTGCCATAGTTGCAGCTAAGGTGAGAGAGAGAGAGAAAGAGAGAGAGAAAGAGAGAGAGATAATGGGAGCACCAGGCAAAGCTTGGGGCTCAGAGGTCTCTTTAGGAAAATTTGAGTGGAGGTGCCACTCTGCCCCCTTATTATGCCCCTTGCCTCTCTGCCTTGCATCAGGAAGCAAAAATAACATGACCTTCCCTGCAAACTTCCGGCTGACCAACAAAAGGTGAGAAGCAGAGGAAGCCAGGAGAAAGTGGGGGGAAGGGGAGGTACCCTGAGAGGTTGGCAATCACTGGCAGTCAGAGCCTGGAGGCCTCTGGGGACCATAGGCAGGTTCTCAGCGGGGGCTGTGCACCTTGGTCCTTAGGAAGCTCCAGCCATGTTCAAGGCTCTCGGGCACCGGGCAAGTGCTTGAGTGTTGTGCTCTTTCGGATTTCGACTGTGTCAACCAACATGGTAAAAGGTGTTTAATTATAAATGTCATAATTAATCGTTTGCACACATGATAAGCATTCTTATGCTATAGATGCCTACGGGATAGGGACATTCCCATCAAATCAGGTTGCAGGCATAGATGCTCCTCCCATCCTTCAGAAGAAACGTCCCAGGCCAGGAGCCACAGGAACGGTAAAGATGACCCCTCTTCACGTGATTCCAAGTGGTTCTGCTCCAGAAAGGGTTTGCCATTTTAACAAGGAAGAAAAACTTCAGTGGTAAAACCACACTGAAATTCCAGACACTAGTGAGTAACTAAGGGTCTGGCAGAGACACAAGAGGGGCAGAAGAGAACCTCCGAAGTCACAGCAAAGACAAGAGCACACCAGAAAGGAAATCTAGGACGTTAACTTGGGGAAAGGAGGGCAAAAAAATCATAAAATTATGTTTTAATGAAAAAACTGTGTTAAAATGCTTATAAAGAGACACATTTGTGTCCTTTATAAATATGACTTTGCTATAAAATGAATGGAGTCTGGCTGGAAAGAAGCTATTTATCGGTTTTTGTCTCAGAATGAATTTCTGTGTATTAGCTTGAGAAACTGGGGAAATAGATGCAAAAACTCAAATGACAGTAAGAAACAGTGGAAAACATGGGAAGATTTCTGGAGAATATAGGCCAGAATTCTTCCTAATACCAAGGGGAGACAGAGACAGAGAGAGAGAGAGAGAGCAATGTAGCAGAGGGACTTCAAAAAGTGCGACCCAGCAATCCCACTACTGGGTATTTACCCCAAAGATACAAATGTAGTGATCCGAAGGGGCACGTGCACCCCAGTGTTTAGAGCAGCAATGTCCACAATAGCCAAACTGTGGAAAAGAGCCCAGATGTCTGCCACAGATGAATGGATAAAGATGTGGTTCATATATACATATTACTCAGTCATCAGAAAGGATGACATCTTACCATCTACATTGACGTGGATGGAACTGGAGGAGATCACTCTGAGTGAAATAAGTCAACCAGAGATTGATTCATGAGATTTTTCACTCATATGTGGAATATAAGAAACAGCAGAGAGAATCATAGGGGAAGGGAGGGAAAACTGAACGGGAAGTAATCAGAGAAGGAGACAAACCATGAGAGCGGCTTAACTATAGGAAACAAACTGAAGGTTGCTGGAGGGGAGGCGGGTGAAGGATGGGGTAACTGGGTGATGGACGCTGGGGTGGGCACGTGATGTGATGAGCACTGGGCATTATATGCAGGGGTGAGTTATTGAACTCTATATGAAGTAGAGGTGTAATACTTGTTGATGTAATGAAATGAATGATGTAATATTTATTGGCTAACTGAATTTTAAATAAAAAAAAAAGTTCAGGAAAAAGAAAAGGCTAGTGTCTGTAAAAGGGAAATGACTCATGATAACAGGGAAGATTATGAAAAATGTGAATATTGACTCTAAAATATCAGTGGGTAAGCCAAAAATAAGAGTTAAAGAAATAAGTGAAGCTGTTCATCCAATTGATTCATTATTCTTTAAATTATTCCGCGAAGCTCATCAGGGTGGGAAGGGGCATACCCCTGGAATGAAATGTGATGTGACTTCTGGGTTAAAAAGGAGGGGTGAAATTAAAGGTATAATTACTTCTCGTCCCTTTTTCAATACACAGAGAAAAGAACAAAAATAGTGAGGTAAAGTATCAAATATGATCAAACAAACAAGCAAACAAAAAGTCCCCATCCTCTTTACAAACCATGAGGCGCACATGGACCAAATTCAGAAAGGACACTGAAAGCTGATGGGTATCTCGAGTCTCAAGCAGGTGCAAAGTTTCTGGCCAAAGTAATGTCAAAAATGTCTAAAGGGCATAGGCAATCTGCCTTTGATGAGAGTGCTAAGAGGCACAATTTAAGCCCTAGAGACAAAGTTTGATATGGCATAACAGAGGGAGAGGCAGAGCTAAGAGAAAATGTGTTAATACTGTATTCCTATTTACTTTTGTATTGTGTTACTGTATTCCTTCTGGCCAAGGAAGGCTTCCAGAGGCAATGACATGCCTGCAGAAATTGCAAGGGAATAAGCCAGTAAAAAGAAACAAAAGATGCACAGGCTTGGATTTTCTAGATAATTCTTTCATGCACAGAGTATAAGCCTTTATACTTTATGACAATGGAAGTTTTCTCTTCGATGATTATTCTGATAGAAAGTATTTGAATTTTATATGTCAAGTCCAAAGAAGGAAATACTAAATAGTATGGAAAGCATCTAACTGTCAGGCTAAGCAACAGAATTTGAGAGATTTGCTAGATGGTTTCAATATGAGCACCCATTTATTTTTTCAAAGGAAAAAGATGAGGGAAGGAGCAGAGGAGTGTGATCAGATTACAAGAATCTCCTTGTGTTGCTTTCAAGAGCTAAGGACTACTTTATCCAAGAAAATACAATTCAGTACACAGGAAAAGCAATTCAGTGATAATCTGGGTATTCACTAATTGGTCTTAGAACAAGCATCTTCTGCCAGTTATAGATCTGGAAGGATTTAAAAAAAACAACTTTCTGACTCTGCCTAACATGGACCTTGGGCTTGATACACATTCTAGACCAGATCACCTGGGCCTGTTTTTTCTATACAATGGCTGGCAAAGGAAAGGTCTGAATTTGAATTAGGTAACACGCTCTTCCTTGTTTTCACAATTTGAGAGTTAGAGGAGTTCTCTCCCTCTTTTCCTGGCGATCCACAGGTTAAAATCTACAGAATCTCATTGGGCTCTGGCCCTTTAAAGAAACATGGTTTATGGACGGGTAATGGATGCTTAACGGACTTGTGAAGGAAGTCAAGCAATGGAGGGACTCTAACAGAAAATAATGAAAATCAGTGAAGCCAGAACAGACCCAAACATAAAGCAGCATTTACTTAAGTGATATTAGCCAATGGCACAGTCGGGAGAGCAAAGCAGTATGAGCTAATGACTTCCTCTCTCAAGTTTAAAAAATACTAGAATGGTCATAGACCCAAGGACCATACATTTTAAGTTCGGGCTGCTAAAGACACTGCTATGGGTTGAACTGTGTCTCTCTAAAATTCATATGTTGAAGTCCTAACTCCCCAGTATCTGGGAATGTGACTGTATTTGGATGTAGGGCCTTTTGAGAAGCAGGTAAGATTAAATGAAGTCAGTGAGGGGTCCTAATCTGATATGACTGATGTCCTGATTGGAAGAGGAGATTAGGGCATGTGAGGACACAGAGAGAGGAGGCCACTCACTGGCCAAGGACAGAAACCTCACAAGAAATCAGCCTTGTGGATGCCTTGATCTCGGACTTCTAGTCTCCAGAACTGTGAGAAAATAAATGTCTGTTGTTTGAGCCCCCAAGTCTGCGGTGCTTTGTGACGGTAACCCTAGCAAACTAATTCACAAACCTGCTATATAACCAGCCCTTCTTTTTCTCTTAGAAGTCTGAAATAAGACCCAAGTTTCTTTTGTGGTTAGATGCATTCTACATCATACTCACAACCCCAACAGGAAAGGCCAGGACGGCTAACATCCAGTCCCGGAGAGAGATGAGCTTCTTGAGCTGCCTTTCTTGTTCTTGGTTCCCACTTCCTCTAGTCAGGAGACTGGAAAGATCAGTCAGCACGCAAATGCCAAAAAAGACAGCCTGGATTACCTGGAGGGAGACAACAGCTGGTGTTAGTCAGGAAGATCTAAGAAGGCCTCAGCTGTAGGACAAGTGAGCAACAACTTTATGACAGACATCTGATAAAAGAAGACCAGAAGCATACTTAAAAGACTAGCCCTACAAAAAAAAAAAAAAAAAAAAAAGAGGAAGATATTTACAAATTGCTCTCATGGGTGAGAGAATTCATCCTAAAAACACTGCTTCCATTTTTGCTCACCTCAGGACACGTACAAAATAAGCATGCACATACATATCTAAATAGGTCCAACAGAAAACAGTATCAAATATCATAATGACATGTCCATTATTTTGAAAATATCATATCTATGATCTAGTTATATTGACTAGTGGGGTTTAACAAATATTGAAGAAAGACAAAGAAAAGAATCAGGGTAGCCTGAATAAGAAACAAGACACTTCTATCTGAATGTGAAGAACTCTTCCTATGCTTTAATCTCCTAAATTTAGAAATTTTCTTGCCAAAGCTTCTAGTCCTTGATTCACAATCAAATGAATGCAATAATCAAAACTGGTACAGAGCAATTTTCTGTTGTCAAACCTAAATGATAGGACCTCTTTCTCAGGTTTTCTGTTTTTGTGAAATAAAAATCTTCCCAAAGTAATATAAACAGAGATAAACCACACCATATTCCCCAAAAAGCTTTCTGTTGTACATTCCCAAATCAATTACAAATTAAATTACTTACATCAGCTACATGTAACTTGGACTATTACAGGGAGGACTCTGAAACACTACAATTCAGTAATCTGTGAAATTCCCAAAGTGGGGGCAAAAGTATTAATGACCCAGAGCTGTGAGTAGAGGCAGGAAGCAACTGTCATATAGCTTAGCAAATGATAATTCAAATTATGGAAAGGGCAGAAAATACATTCCTTGGGCTTAAAAAGACATCCATTTAGCACCAAGAATAGATTCAGGGTAATTTTTCTGGCTTCTTTTACCAGAAATCATTTACTGATGGTATATTTATAAGAGATACAACTTTACTCACTACTTCTTTAGAAAACAACAAAAAGTGTTGTGTAAATGTCCATGTTGGCGGTGGAAAGAACTTGTGATTCAGTGGATGAGTGCATGAGCTCCTCACTGAGGCACAGAACAAAGGGAAGACCCTCACAATCACATGGTTCCATCCTTTAGCATAGTACTCCACACTCAGATTCTCAATCATTCTGTTCAAATTCTTATGTAAGCCATTTTGAAAATTCTGAATGATGGAGATTCCATTGCTGACCTTAGTGAGATAAAAATCCTGCAGTATTTTTACATAAAGTGCAACTGTTATGGTCTTCCAAGCTCACCTAATCCTGCCATTATTAACCAATCTTAGCTAGAGTAATGTTCTCTTCCTTCTCATACCTTAGCCTGTCTTATAGCTTCACTGACTTAAGGTTTATTGTTATTCTTTCTACAACCAGAAACCCCAGAGTGGGAGAAGCTAGGTCTGCGATTACTGAGCATGTCCCGACTGAAGGGGTGGCAAGAATCATGTTGTGATGACCAGACATAATTTCAATGACTCAGGGAATAATTTTACACTTAGGAAAACTTTCCATACCATATCTTATCACTTTAGATGTTTGATCTTTACATCAACCCTAAAGGGCTTTGAGAAATTGGAGTAGCCCGGCTGGGGAATAATAATCTTCATGCCAGTTTGGTCAGTGAACATATGAAAAGGTGTCCTACCTGATCAATTATCAGGAAAATGCAAATGTAGATGACAGTGAGATAGCATTTCTCACCTATATAATTATCTATAATTTAATTCTCACAATACCACTGGTTATATAGATGTAGAACAACTGGAAACCCTACAGTGGGAATGCAACTTGGGACAACCCCTTTGAAGAATACTTGGCAATATCTAGTGATTTAAAGATGCATATACCCTATTATATAGTGACTTCATTACAGAGGGTATTCTCTTACTGGAACTCTCATACATGTGTTCTTGTCACATGCACACAAAAGTTAATTTCTGCATTCATTGCTTCGAAAAAGTCAGCCTATATGTCTCAATTATTGACTGGATAAATAAACAATGTTATATCCATACAATGGAATTCCAAGTACTATCTGTTTTTCATTGTCACAACAAAACATTAAACAAAAAAGGAAAACAAAAAAAATGGTACATTTTGCCAGCCTTAAAATAAATTTCAAAAGAATGAAAAGATAATTTTAAGGATGCATGTATATAAAGTAAAATATGAAGAAATCCATGAAATTAATAGCACTGAATTCAGGTACCTCTATAAGGAGGAAAAGATTTGGGGCACTTGGGTGGCTTAGTTCGTTAAGCATCATCAGCCTTTGGTTCTGATTGTGATCCCAGGGCCCTGGGATCAAGCTCCCTCTTCCAGCTTCCTGCTCGGCAGGGAGTCTGCTTCTCCCTCTCTCTTTGCCCCTCCCCCTGCTTGTGTCCTCATTCTCTCTCATGAATAAATAAAATCTTAAAAAAAAAAGAGGGTAAGACTGGAGGAAAGACACAAGGGCCTCAACTGTATCAATAATACTTTATTTCTTAACTTGATTATTTAGGTATATAGAAGTTTATTGTATTATTTTCTATGTACTTCATTATTATGAAATATTTCCAAATACCTTAAAAATAAAAGGTAAACAAAATGGTTTTCATACTTTGGGGATGTAGTTGGCTAGTCTCTTTCAGCTGTTATGCTTTTAACTCAAGTTTCCTCTATTTTAAAGATGGGCTAGTAATAGCAGGATTTAGTGAACTCCAAATGAAGTGAATTTTAAATTTCATGATCAAGTAACTGCTACCAGAGTTGCCTTCCCAGTATAAACAACTAGACATTTGTGCTAAATATATAAATCACCTTTTTCATATATTGAACTTTTTCCTCTGCAATCAGCCAAGAAATCTTTTTTAATTAAATGGCTCACCTGATGAGGTCAGGCCCACCTTGAATAATTCTCCTTTTGCCACATAAAGTATTGTAATTACAAAGTTGGTTGTACTCACAGGATTTTACAAAATCCCATGGGAGGAGATTATACAATGGTGAGTATCACTGAAAGTCATTTTATTATTCCATATACCACAAGCTGTGGGTTAAATAATTTTCAGAGCTCACGCAGAATGGAGAGTTATTCAAGTTCTGACCAGAGAGGCCTTACTGAATACAACAAGCATTCAGTAGAGACCTAAGAACTTTATGAACTAAATAGTGATGTTAAAGTAGCCTTGAAATAAAAGCTATTTTATATCCACCCCCAAAATACTTCAAAACAATCATTAAAAAAAAGCTGATCTACAAGTAACTTAAATACCTACAAAAACAAAATTCTACAATTTTTAAAAGATTTTTATTTATTTATTTAATTGACAGAGATAGCGAGAGAGGGAACACAAGTGGAGGGAGTGGGAGAGGGAGAAGCAGGCTTCCCATTGAGCAGGGAGCCCAGTGTGGGACTCAATCCCAGGACCCTGGAATCATGACCTGAGCTGAATCAGACACTTAATGACTGAGCCACCCAGGTGCCCAAAATTCTACAAATTTTAAAGAAATATATCAAAATCCAAACATTTGACAATATCCAACATTATAATATTCAACATCTAATCAAAAATTACTAGATTTTCCAAGAAATAAAGAAATCTTTAACCAAGAGGAAAACAGAGAAATAAAAACAGATATTGAAATGACAGAAATATTGGAATTAATAGACAGGAACATAAATCACTAAATTAAAGTAAGTTCAAGAAGTTAAATGAAAATAATGAGTGAAAATAAAAAAGACATTAAAAAGAACCAAACTGGGGGCACCTGGGTGGCTCAGTCAGTTATGCAGCTGCTCAGGTCATGATCTCAGGGTCCTGGGACTGAGCTCCACATCGGGCTCCCTGCTCAGTGAGAAGTCTGCTTCTCCCTCTGCCTCTGCCTCTCCACCCTGCTCATTCTCTCTCTCTCTCACTCTCTCTCTAATAAAAAAAATCTTTAAAAATTAAAAAAAAATCATAAAAGAGCCAGGCTGAACATTTAAAAATTAAAGAAACTGCCTGAAACTTAAAAGTCACCTGGTGGAAATAATAGCAAATTAGACACCTGCAGAAGAAGAATTTAAAATTTGAATATAAAGCATCATAAACTATTCAAAATGAATCACAGAAAGAAAAAGATTTATGGGGCACCTTGGTGGCTCAGTGGGTTAAAGCCTCTGCCTTCGGCTTAGGTTATGATACCAGGGTCCCGGGATAGAGCCCCAGGCTCTCTGTTCAGCAGAGAGCCTGCCTCCCCCCTCTCTCTGCCTGCCTCTCTGCCTACTTGTGATCTCTGTCTGTCAAATAAATAAATAAAAAGAAAAGAAAATTGAAAAAAAAGAAAGAAAAAATTTTTAAATATCAACAGAGTCTCAATGAACTGTGAGAAAATGTCAAATGGACTAATCTATGTGTATTGGAGCCCTAAAGGGGCAAGGAGGGAGAGGGAGGGATCTAGAAAAAGTATTAGAAGAAATAAAGGCTGAAGTTATTCCAAAACGTCATTAAAACTATAAACCCACAGATCCAAGAAACGAAACAAATGGAATACACACAAAGAAAACTACATCAAGGCATAGTACAATCAAACGCTGAAAAACTAACACTTTAAAGCCACTGGAGGAGGGGCGCCTGGGTGGCTTGGTCAGTTGAAGGTCCAACTCTTGATTTTGGTTCAGGTCATGATCTCATAGTCCTTGGAGCCAGCCCTACGTCAGGTTTTGTACTCAGCAGGGAGTTTGCTTGAGGATTCTCTCCTTCCCCCATTTGCACACACATGTGCTCTCTCTCTCTCTCTAAAATAAGTTAATAAGTCTTAAAAAGAAAAAAAAACAACACTGGAGGAAATAGATATATCACAATCAGAAATATAAAGATAAGAAACTTCAGACTTTTCATGTAGAACACCACAAGCCAGAAATCCATGGAATGATATCTTAAAGCCCTATAAGGGAGAAAATTTCTCAAAGGTGAAAGACTTTTTCAAATTCTGAAAGAATTTATTGTCACTAGAGTTTCACTACAAGAAATGTCAAAGGAATGGAAAAAATGATACCAATTAATTTCAAATCTATACACAGCAATGATAATTACTAAAAATAGTATATATGTGGGTAAAATATAAAATATTTATCTTTTAATTTATTTTATTTTTTAAAAGATAATTGACTAATGCAAAAATATGAGAACATATTGTGATGATTTAAACACATTCAGAAATAAAATTACAGCAGCACAAAGGGAAGAAATGGGAGGCATAGGTTGTTAAGTTTTTAATTTTACATAAAGTGGCACAATATTATTTGTCAGCAGAGAGTAATAAGTTAAGGTGTGTTCCATAAACCCTAGAGGAACCACTAAGAGAATAAAATGGAGATCTTCAGCTAATGCATTAGTTGTCTGTGCTGCATACCAAATTACCACAAATTCAGCAGCTTAAAACACCACCAATTTGTTCATTCATAGTTCTATATTTCTGTTGGAAGCCTGGCTTCTATGCCATCAAAATCAAGGTATTGGTCAAGCATGGTTCTTATCTGGAGGTGCAAAGAAAGGAGCGTCTAAGCTCACTCTAGCTGTTGGTAGAACCCAGTTCTTTATTACTATAAAACTGATGTTCATACTTCCTTTTTATGTGTCGGCCAGTCATTTTCAGCATCTTGGATCTGCTCTCCCGCCCTTGTACCTACCTGATCCCACCCCCCAATCCTCAAAACCAGCAACAGAATAGCAGATTCTTCTTGTACTTCAGATCTCTCTGACTTTCCCCTCTGACATCAATTTAAAAAAGCTTTCTGCCTTTAAGGGCTCATGTGATAAGATCAAGCCCACATGGGTAATGTCCACTTCTTAAGGGCAGCTGTGCCATACATAAGGATACATAATCAGAGAAGTTATATCTCATTAATTCACAGGTTCTCAAGGTTAGACTAGGGCATCTTTGGCAGCCAATTTAGAAATTCTGTCTATCACAACTAATAAGTTAATACGGAATATAAAATGGAATACAAACAGTACATTAGGGTAATCCAAAAGAAGTCAGAAATTGGGAAAAAGGAACAAAGGCTAGATGAGACAGAAAAAAAAAACCAGTAAGATCTCAGACTTTAACCCAATAATGCCTATAATTACATTAAATACAAACGGTTTAAACTCTCCCAACCAATATCAGAGATTGACAGACTGCATTTAAAAGACAAACAAAAAGCACTTTAGGGGCACCTGGGTGGCTCAGTTGGTTGAGCCTCTGCCTTCGGCTCTGGTCATGATCCCAGGGTCCAGGGATCGAGCCCCACTTCGGGCTCTCTGCTCAGCAGGGAGCCTGCTTCCCCACCTCTGCCTGCCTCTCTGCCTACTTGTGATCTCTGTCTGTCGAATAAATAAATAAAATCTAAAAAAAAAAAAAAGCACTTAAAGTCAATAGGTATGGATTTGTTAAAAGTAAATGGATGTAAACACCAATTTTAAGAATGCTGGAATGCTATATTAATAATATAAAAAAGTAGGTTTCAAGATAAAGGATGGTACCAAAAATAGAGAAAAACATTTCATAATGATGAAAGGAAAATTCCTTAAGAAAGTATAATGATCTTATAAAGCAAAAATTAATTTAATATGGGACTGAATTACTCAACAAATGTCTAATAATAATTTAATGATAAATAATTCATTGATTCTTGGGAAATAAGTGCCTTTATGAAGATTTAAAAGAAAAGGAGATGAGAAACCTTAAAATGCAAGGGGGGAAGAAAGGAAAGAGAGGAACAGAATCTCATATTCGAGAAGAGAAAAACGAAAGTACATCTGCAAATATAAATGTAATAGTCTGAGTAACGATTTGCCAAACTTGGAAGATTAACTGTATTATGAAGTCTTACGCCCTTCTACAGTTGAACCATCTTCTTATCCTGTGGTGTCATCTGACACAGCAGCCCCCTTACTATTATCTGGTAGCTCTCCCTGTCCCTCTCTGTAGACCTCTCCACTGGGTCTCCCTGCCTCGTAACCACAGTGCGGCCTCCCACTTCACCTGAACTGCCGTGGAAGACTTCTCCAATGAGTGTGTGGAGATCAGGGAAGGGAAGTACCACAAAATGATTTTCTACTCCTTTCCAACTATCAGGAGACTGAGAGGAAATTGTTGGGTTTTGTTAGTTTTGTTTTGTTTTGTATTTTAACTCACAGTGGCTAATTTTCAAAAGATAATCCCTAAATATTATAGAACAGTCCACCATTCTCTAGGGAGAAGCATGGACAGACTTTTGCTTATGTTGCTCATTTAAGCAGTCAGCCAATACTTTAGATTTCTGCTGCTTTATGAGAATTTGATTTGAGCTGACAGGCAACGAATCGCTTTAGAGACATTGTACTCTATTGCCTATCTGTATCATGTTGTCCATTGTAACTTAAAATTCATTAACATAAGAATGGGAAAGTCCTATGGAGATGCACAAGTGAATCTTAAGTAGGATTACCTTGAAGCATTATTTGGCTCCGGCCACTCTGCAGAGCTGGCATTTCCAAACCATCAACTCAGCATGACACACATATACACCATCTGGCTTGGAGTTCTTAACAGGCTGGCTGCTCTTATTATTTTGTATCACGTGTAGAAATGAAGTGGTCAAATGTTCCATATCTCTCCAAGAAATATAAATAGGAATTTATCAGAATGAAAAAAAAAAAATCCCAGGATATTTTGAACTCACTCTAGTATTTGTTCCTCTAAAATGTTCTCTAGTGTTGAATAATTTCTTCTGCATCTTCTCTCCACCCCCTCAACTCTCTCTGTCAAGAGATAATACATTATTTACTGAGTCATTTTAGGTTTAGGATTCATTTCCACTAGTATGGAAATGTACCCAAATTCCATTCATATTTTTATCTTTTCTTACCCATAAGTGGATTTTATCAAATTAACTTAATATTATTTTTCTTTTTTCTCTGGAATGCACTGAACTATTACAATTCTGTTTCTAGCATAGGGCAAATTCATTAGACTTCTGCCATTTATTCCCCAACATATACGATACGGTTTATCCAGAATAGGTTTTATTTCACTTCGTTAGGATCATCTTCAATGTCCTCAATTCTATGTAATTACACCAAAGATTTAAAAGAAAAGGAGAGGAGAGGAGAAAATGTCTATATATCAGGTTATGTCATTACCATAATTAGTTGCTAATTTACATTTCCATCTAACAGGCCAATTTCAGGCAAGAATAAAGAATGTACCAAAGTAAGAAAAGCAGCATTTTACATAAGAAATGCGAATCACTGTTTATATGAATTTTTAAAGACCATAGTATGCTTCTCTTGACCACTGGGAGTAAGACTTCCAATGGCTTGTATCATGTACCATGTTTTGACTATATTGGATTTCATAAGATTAACATAAATATTACAATATATTTGAAAATGTTGCCTATTTTGAAGTTAATTTAGACACAGTGGACAGAAGAAACAAGACAGAACTCTAAGGGGGCAGCAGTGGACACTGGAGTGATGTGGATCATGGGCTGAAAGAAAACCAGAAAGAACAGATGGAAAGAAGGCAGTAAGTTTTTCAGGTGTCATAAGGGAGGGCCTGGAGGAAGCCCCTGTATAAGGATCAGAACATTAACTAAAGGGAAATTTAGATAAAAATGAAAGCAATTCATGGCAATATCTGTGTTCAGTGAAGAATAAATTTGACTGAAGGAGTGAACATGTGGAAACGATATAAGGGCCATAAAATAGCAGTACTATAAAACACAATCTTCAAGGAATTTCCCCCCCTCTATTCCACAAATAGCATATTTTTTAATAGCACAAAATTCCTTCTTCTTGTTATTAAGATAAAGTGTGAATGCCCAAAGGATTCAGCACCACGAGACAATGACTCAGTATTAGGTCAAATGAGTGAATTCTGCAAGGATGTCCTTTGCATTTGTTTCCAGTGCGTTCCTTGCCCAAGACATCTGAGTATCTGTAGCAATTCTACAATCCCAGAAGTCCATCAGCTACAGGGAGGCAGCAATCAGTCACATGTTTGGACACTACTCTGTAGAGAAATCAATGTCTTTAAAACTACCACAGACTCTCTCATCCACGGAGATTGTACCCGTCACATGCACTGGCTGGTGAATTTTCCTCTACTGCCTGCCCTGAACAAGACAATGTGGTTCTCCCACTAGTGACTATAACTCTGGTTTTCTAAAACATTTAAGTGATGTGCTGTAAGCCCAAGGTTTTTCAAGAAATCTTCACCACAAACATTTTTGAGGAGATGGACTCACTGCATCCTCAGGCCCGTGGTTTTCAAAATGTGATTTAGAATCCTTGCCCATGTACGCAGACATTTACCTCATATTGCTCTATCTCATTACTGAAAATCGATGAAGTAAGCCATAAGTCACCACAGACAAGCAATCCATTCAGACAGACAGAAAGAAAAATAAGCTTTTCAGTCAGAAATAACGCACTTCAATGAGCAGCTTCGGAAAGGAAAGCTTGTCAACAAAATTCATTACAATATCACGTAATTGCTTTCAATATATAAGGAGCAAGGAAAACAGTCGTCCAAAGTAGGCATTTGGATATGCTTCACAAAGTAATGGGTGCAATCACACCATGTTCCAGCAACAGCCCGCTAAAAGTACAGTGGGGACCCTTCCAGAGACTCCATTCGAATCTGCAAATAATGAGAGAAAATTCCCTTCAGGTGTTCTCACTTCGTTTCACTGGTACTATGAGCTACTCAGAACCTGTAGGCTTAAAGACTTTTTAAACTATTAATATTAACACAAATCCGGGGCACCTGGGTGGCTCAGCGGGTTAAAGCCTCTGCCTTCGGCTCAGGTCATGATCCCAGGGTCCTGGAATCGAGCCCCACATCAGGCTCTCTGCTCAGCAGGGAGCCTGCTTCCCTTCCTCTCTCTGCCTGCCTCTCTGCCTGCCTGTGATCTCTGTCTGTCAAATAAATAAATAAAATCTTTAAAAAAAAATATTAACACAAATCCCTTTTTAACACCGAATTAAACACACCATTGATTTATTTAACAAATATTTATTGATCACTGCGTACAAAGCACTTAGTGAACTAGTAATGCAGAAATGCGGTTTATGAAGCGATCGTGTGTTGAACTGCAAATGCGAATGTGCTTAGAAGTGTCTAACCTCTAATCTGGTGGAATCTACATCTATTAAATATATGATATCTAGGGGCGCCTGGGTGGCTCAGTGGGTTAAAGCCTCTGCCTTCGGCTCGGGTCATGATCTCAGGGTCCTGGGATCGAGCCCCGCATCGGGCTCTCTGCTCCGTGGGGAGCCTGCTTCCTCCTCTCTCTCTGCCTCTCTGCCTACTTGTGATTTCTCTCTGTCAAATAAATAAAATCTTTAAAAAAAAAATATATGATATCTAGATGTAAGCACAATAATAGTGATAAACAATTACTAAAAAAAATGTTGTGTCTTAACACAAATCTGTTCTGGAGTGCATTACCTGTCCTAACATTATAACATGTGGTCCCACTACCTTTTTCCTCATTTCAGCAGATGACGATTTAAGTGCCAAATGTAATCATTAAAGAGCTAGATAAACCTTGACCTGAATTAAGACCAAATCAGATCTTAATTGATTAGATGATATAGAATCAGATAATCATACATAACCTGTGTATAATCTGTATATAATAAAATGAATTACATATATTAAGAACACATGCACATATACATGTGAACTTGTGTTAATAAAATCAATATGAAGATGTGGCCCCTGTTCTTAGAATTTTCTATTGTCAATATTTAATAATCTACTGATTTTGATCTAACATTGAGTCTACACAAAGTCTATGTCTATACAATTGTAGATAACTATTTGGCAGGGAACTGAATGGCTAACATAGTTACAAAGGTGCTTTGTTTCTAGATACTGATTTCCGCCTTCAGAAACACATCTTTCAGACAAAAATTTTTGGGTAGCTTTGAGAGATCTCACTCCTTATCAACCAGTATTTGTTCAAATTGGCCAGTGTTCTACCATATTCACTAATTTAATATATCATTTTAAAGTTTACTGTTAGAGTCTGAAAAGTAGAAGATAAATCATTCTTTTCATGTCTATTGTCCACTATTTCATGTAAGACTCCACAATATTTGCCTCTAGATTGGAAATATTAATTAAATCCCAGAGCCCTTATAGTTTGAGAAAGTATGAAGCTACTATTCAAAGAGTCTTCCCACCATCTAATGTAAGTGACAATGAAAATATCAGACAAAATTAAAGGTCTCTAAGACATTTTAAGATTTCATTAATGACACAGAAAAATTAGATAATACCAAGTAGGGGAGACGATATGGAACAAATTAGTGGGAGTGTAGATTGGCTAAATCTCTTTGAAAGACAATGGTATTACCTAGTGAAACTGAGGATTCATATACCTGTGAATGGTTTTATGTACATCTGGAGTTCATAAATCGGAATGAGATTGGAGATTTAGGTATAGACTTTGATCCCTCAGGCTAGTATGAAATTAAAGAAAAAAAGATGCAGTACCATTATTTATTATACTAGGAAACAAATAAATACATCCAATTCTCAGTTACTTAGGTAACAAAATAAATACAGCCATTATTTTTTTAAAAGATTTTATTTACCTATTTGTCAGAGAGAGAGAGAGAGAGCACAAGCAGGGGGAGTGGCAGGGAGAGGGAGAAGCAGGCTCCCCACTGAGCAGGCAGCCCGATGCAGGACTGGATCCCAGGACCCTGGGATCATGACCTGAGCTGAAGATAGATGCTTAACTGACTGAGCCACCCAGGTGTCCCCAGACATTATTTTTTAAATGAAGTTACTACTTTTAAGTTTCTCTTAAGAAACAAGCTTTTCTAATAGGTTCAAAAGTAATCTAATGAACATAATTTTGAATCATAACTAAAGTGTAGTATGATTTTATAATGTAATATGATTTTATCATTCTTTAAAGACTTGGTGACATTTAAAACTATAAGTTTATGTTGAGTTTTAGAACTGAATTCATTAATTGTTCTTAAAAAATGACAGAGGTTTAGTATAAAGAACATTTGAGCTATCATAGGAGAATAACTGTAAGGTATAACAAGAACTCTAAAAGGTACTCTGTGGCTCAGAGAGACTATCTAAGGAAAGAAGAACTTAGAAGAAGCTGTCCTTCTCAAGGATGGGCTTCAGAACTCACTGGAAAAGGTAGGTTGCAGCCTCTTGGATAGTGGGAAAGTTCTCTGGGCTGCCTGAGCAAGATCTGGTCCATGGTCACTAGGCAAGGAAGAGGTAGCCTTCCCAGATGCAGATGAGCCTTGGCTGATGTGCGGGAGCAGGGAGGGTGCTGAGCAACCATTGTGGGCAGGAGACTGGGAACCCGAGATGCCCTTCTTGGGAGGGCTACAGGGATGTGGTCAGTAAGGATCCACACTCCCCTGCCTGTGACAGGGGAGAAGTAATACTAGACATCCTCGTTTCCGGGTGGCTGATCCGTGGGACAGCAGATAGAACCAGTGAGTAAAACCCCTTCCTCAAGCCATGTCCCTTCAGCACCCTCCATTTAACGTTACTGTGAAGGAGAAAGTCTGGTCCATTATGGAAAAGCAGATATTACAGGGTTAATCTGGAGCTGAGAAACGATATATACTCATTTAACTCACCACGACTTCATTGGTATTTAATAGCACTGATGACACTGTTTCATTTATTCTAATGAAATGTAGAAGAATCAGGGACGAATATTTGCTTTTAATTATTCAGACTGGCAACATGAGTCCTACCTGACTTTGGGCCATTTAATTATTTTATGTCATCTTCCATAGAGAGTAAATTAGGAAAACCAATGGAGATATTATTTTAACATTTTAAATATGATAGAACATTCAAGGTGGTCTATTTTTGCTACTAATTTGTGAGACTCGTGTTAGGCAGAGAAGGCTAAAGTGCGGGGCCAAAATGAAATACTGCATACGTGCTGAAATTTAACCAATCATTATCATGACCTTCTTGTTCATTTCAGAATTGTAATGATAAAGAAAACAGAAAACAACCCAAATGTGCACAAACAACCATGGATAAGTAAATAGAGATATTAGAAAAATAACATGGCAGTGAAAATACAGTTACCTGTATCAACATAGGTGAATCCTTCAAGCATAATGTTGAATAATAAAAGTAAGCTGGAGAAGATGGAAAAGCTATGATATTATTTAAATACAGTCTTAAAAGAACTGAATAATAATCCACTGTATTAGCCCAGGAATACACATGTGGTAAAACTACAAGGAGAAGACAATGATAATAAAATGCCACCCACAGCCGAGTTAGACCTCCCTCTCCCCTTCCCAGTACACAGCTCATGTCCCCCCACTTTTTTTTTAACATTTTATGCATTTATTTGACAGAGAGAGATCACAAATAGGCAGAGAGGCAGGCAGAGAGAGAGGAGGAAGCCGGCTCTCCACGAAGAAGAGAGCCCGATGCGGGGCTCGATCCCAGGACTCTGGGATCATGACCTGAGCCGAAGGCAGAGGCTTTAACCTACTGAGCCACCCAGGCGCCCCCTCAAGTCCCCTTTTACCTTGTTTTTCTAACCACCTGATTCAAGTATAATGAAATCATCATTAGTGTTGCTGTTTTATAAATTCCTGACTCTCTCATAGGCCAGTGAGGGGAGGGTTTGGCTGTAACACAATATTGCAACCCTTGAGATTGCCACACCATGTGGCATGTAGTATTAGTACCCATTTGCCAATTACAGAATTAATCACAGTGGTGACAGCCAAATGGGTGGTTGCGAGCCTGACCTGAGACTGGTAGAAGGATGGCATGCAAGTGCTGAGGGCCCCGTGAGGAAGGCTCTGGCAGAGCTATATTCCGCTGACCTGCCCTGCTGTGACACTTGTTTGCACTTGTTCATGGTGCCCTAGTTATAGTGCATCCAAATGGGATCTAATGGGTTTGGGTGTTTGGAATCAAGCCCAGCAAGACCCTAGGGTGAGGGTATCAGTGAGGGTATCAGGAGATGAGTAAGGAGAGACAGATCACAGGGTTTTGACTGGTTACAGAAAAATCAAGTCGAGAGAGACAGAGGAAGAGAGACATAGTGGGAGTCCTTTGCCCAGTGGGGGCGGTCACCTGTCTGGTGGGAGTGAACGAACTGAAAGATGGGAGACTGTGATCAGAGGAGTTCGAGGTTGAGCTGTTCTCGATGACAACGAGATCCAAGGGAGGCTGTAGCATCAAGCTCCAGGCTGGTGATTAAAAATCAGCAGAGTTGAGGACAAAATGTGTTGTGAGGAGTGAATTTCATGTACTAATTATGTTATTGTAAATGTGGGGGCAAAAAAAAAAAAAAGTTAAAAGAGACTGGAGTCAAAATACAAAGAAACATTGATCCTAAAAATATCAGAGACGTTTTAGGAATGCATCAATGAAGTATATCAATATGAAATACATCTCTAGAACAATGAATAGTAACTGAGTGTCTTGCATCAATTGGAATATAAACGGTGGTGGCTTTCCTTTTAATTACATTAAAGAGATGCATCTTCTTCTGACCTTGCCGCATTTCTGTTCTCATAAGCAAAGTGTGTGTTTCAATGCTAATAAATAGAGCCAAGTATCAATAGCTAAAACTGTACATGGAGAGAACAGTATAAAAACGTTGATGAGTACATATCATTTTGATACATCAGTTTGATTTATACCTCACAGAGGGATAAAACTAGTCTCATCACCTTTGTTATGGATGGAGTAAAGCAGGAAAATCCAAAATCCTCTGGAGAAGTTCCAGCAGGTATTAATAAAAATACACATTTCTTCTAAAAACAGTATTCATCCAGAAACTCTGAAGGAAGTTAAGTCAATACCATATATCAAGAAGTCAAATAAAATTTAAAAGTATAAATTCAGGAAGAGAGAACACATAGAGCGCTAAGAAATCAGAACACAGGAAATACGTATTTTATGTTGCTTTATAAGGTACATAATTTTGAAGACAAGCAATAATTTCCTCACTAGAATAACAAAAATCATCAGCTCTTTGTTAGAAACTGAAAGTACAAATTTGTACTAAATTTTAAAGACAGCTAGGAATAACTGAGGGTTGCTGGGGGCTGCGAGGGTAGGGATAGGGTGGTTGGGTTGTGGACATTGAGGAGGGTATGTGCTATGGTGAGTGCTGTGAATTGTGTAAGACTGATGATTCACGGACCTGTACCCCTGAAGCAAATAATACATTATATGTTAATAAAAATAATTTTTTAAAAGATAACTAGGAAAAACAACTTTTTGGATAACTACCTTGTTCTGGGTATACTAAATTTAGTAAAAAGCTATTTATAAATTTCTAAGTGATTCTGAACAAGATTTCTCCGAGAATATTTTTTGTCTAAATCAGAATAATTAAGAATAATATTATTTGAAATAATTACCGCAAGCTTTTGCCAGTAGAAAATCAAATGCTTACTTATGGTTTATGAGAGTTAACGTTTGTACAGTGAAGCCTTCTATCACTTGCTGGTGATAAGGTTTTGGTTGCTACCCACAGTGCTAACACAGTGGTTCTCACAGCTTCTCAAATAGCTAGCAGTGACTATTGATGGCAATTTTGCCTGTAGGTAATGAAGGAAGGAAAAGAGAGAGGGGTGGAAGGGGAAGGAGAGAATGGAAAAAACGAGTAAGGAACATCCTTGGGAGAAAAGCTTTATGTCATGTTGTCTTAGTCTGTTTGGACTGGCATAGGAAATACCAAACACTAGGTGGCTTATAACCTACAAAAACTAATTTCTCACAGTCTGGAGGCTGAGGAGTCCAAGATCAAGTACTGGTGAAAACAGTGTACCATTACATATTGTAGTGTACCATAACCAGTGTACCATAACATATTGTTAACTGCAGTTTCAAAAACAGACAGCCATCTTTTCACCGTATCACCTCACCTCTCCCTGGAACCTTGTATAAGAGCATTCATCTGATTCATGAGGGCTCCACCCACTCGACTTAATCACCTCTCAGAGGTCTCACCTGCTGATACCATCACCCCGTGAGTCAGAACTCAGCACAGAATTGTTGGGGGGGTGGGGTAGGGGTTGTAGCAGATGTATGGGACCCAAACATTCAGGCTGTAGCAAATACAAAGTTATAACATAATCAGATACTCTAAAAATATATATACCTCGACCTCAATACAACATAAGATGTTCAATTTTGTCAGTAACTCTCTTGGTCAGAATGCAGCTGCTAAAGGTTAGGGTTTCAAACTGGTAAATGCCAGAGAATATGGTGGACAAAGAAGAGCTAATCTATCCATCTTTTCTATCGTTAACAGACGCAGCTCAAGAGTTGAATTGAGAATATTATCTAAAGGTGTTCAACAGATCATGTCAGATTTACCGACTGTCCGTGAGGAAGCTTACATGTGCTATATATCACATCAGACTCAGTCGCTTTTTAAAAAAATCCATTGTTGATGCTGAGCCCAGAACAGAATATTTAGTCACCATTACAAAGCCCAACTTTTCTTCTGTGACTTCAAGATACTCTGAAGGAAATCTCCCCAAATGCAGAATCAGAAAAAATCTTTCTTTTAGTGGCATTATTTCCCTTTGTTATCCTGTGATTGTGCTCAGCGCACCAATCAGTTCGCTGAATAGGGTTCAGAGATAGGGATGAATGTCTCTACCCAAGGTTCTTGAGCCAGGCAGGAGCCCCAAATTCCAAAATAAAGGGAGGGATCCACCCCTTGGATAACTAGACCCAAAGTATTCATGAGCCACTGCAGAGACAGGACTGTTCTCTGTCTGAAGTGAAGGCCCCACAGTTTTGTAAGATCACGCTGCCTCTCGGAATACAAGGAAGCATCAGGGTCTCAGCTCCATTCCCTTCCACAGTGTCCACCTGTTGCAATCAGAACAAGCTGCCTGTGTGTTTGCCAATAGTGCTTGTTACCACTACTTAGAAATGGATTTAACTCCCCTCACCCAAATATTGCCCCACTGATGGATCTCTCTCGAGAGGGCCACATCCTATGGAAATTCTTACATACTTCCGAATTGTTTAGCCTTTAATAATCTCTAGTTTAAAGCTCTATATTGCAAGATTTATGATGTGTTTGGTATCTAAATAAGCACACATGGGCAAAAGCTAGGATCCTCTGGTAGCCACAGTGCTCCCAGACATGATCTTAGAAATTTGTGGTTAAGTGATAATGAGGAAATTCTTTCTTTGGGACACTCTCCAGAAGGTCTGTAGAGGAGTGGCTTTGGTAACGTTTTTATTTAGGTCTCTCTAGTTCCTCGTTGAAAAACTCACCCTAGGATCTTGCATTTCAGTTATTTATTAACACTATCAAGGTAACATAAATGGTTAAGTTTTGGGGTTATGCTACTAAATTTCCTTTTATACTCATACTTATTTTTATCATGGTACTAATCCTTACCAGGAGATCTGCCCTCTTAACAGATATTTTTAAGTGTACCATAACATATTGTTAACTGCAGTCTCAATGTTGTACAACAGGTCCCGAGAATTTATTCATCTTACATAACTGAAACTCTACACCCATTGGTTAGCAACTGCTCATTTCCCTCTCCTCCGCCCCTGGCAACCACTGTTCTACTCTCTGCTTCCATGATACCTTCCTCGATACCTCATAGAAATGAGTCATGTAGTATTTATCCTTCTATGACTGGCTCATTTCATACAGCATAATGTCCTCATGATGCTAAACTAATTTCTGTCAATTAAATGAACATAGTTGACACATGGAAAAGCTTTATCAACATAGAAGGTAACAAAAGCTGACACAAACTGTTTTCTGGAAGGTGTCCTTAATGAAGAAAACCTGGCCCATGTCTTAAATCCAACAGTTTTGTCTTACCTGAATGTAGAAAGCATAGTGTAAATAACATACACATCCATTTTTGATATATTTTCAACTCTGTGGACCTAAATTCCTTTTGTACTTTTCTGAATCAGTGTTTATATGTAGCATCTTTTGAGGCTGAGGTCACTATCTCTGCTTGAACATTATCATGGAACATTCTGCACGGGGCTGTGTGTAACCAGCTCAGTGGTGCCCAAACATCCTTGGGCTTGAATCAGCTCCTGATAGAAAAATCTTTAAATCTATCACATCATGAGGACATTGGGGCTTCATTTAGTCAAAAGATAGGTTTTTGGCAGTGACCATAGTGAGCAGGGTAAAGGCTATACATAAAAAATATCCTAATCAAAATTGGCACAAGAAATCATGATATACTAACTTTTTTCAAAAGTGTAGAATGGTTGCCTCATGATCACCTATATAGTAGTTTATGACCCAGAATATGTTTGGTTGTTCGTCAGGTTGGCCTTTTTGTCTTTCCCAGTGGACGCTCCTCCATCTCTTTGCTTTTACCTCCTTAACTTCTCCAACTCCAGACTCTGACGTACCCCAGGGCTCAAACAGTGGGCCTCTTCTCTTTTCCAGCTGCAGAGGTCTGACCCAATGTCCTACTTTGAATACCATCTCTCTGAAATGACTCCCACACTGACATCTCCAGCTGTACCCTCACTCTTGAATGCCAACTGTCTATTTGACATCTGTGTTTGAATGTTGAATAGGAAACTCAAACTCAACGAATCCCAAAATGAGCTCCTGGTGTTCCCCCACAAGTCTGCTTCTGCTACGACCAGCCCCATCTCAATCAATGGCCACTCAAACTTTACAGTAATGAGGGCCCCAAGCCCTGTGAGAGCAGTTCCTTAGCAAATCCTGTTGGCTTTATCCCGTCAACACTGTGCACCGCTTCTACTACTATCTCATGCTCTGCGTTGTCACCAACTCTCCCTTGGTTTTTCGGAAAGGCCTCTCCATCTGACCACCCTGCTTTTCTGGTCTTCTCCCCTCTGCTCTATACGGCAGCCAGAAAGAGGCTGTTACAGGTCAGCTCATGACACTGTGTTCACACCCCTTCAAAAGCTTCCTACCTCAGGTCCAGTAAAAGCCAAAGTCCTTCACAACACGTGTCACCAGGCCCTTCCCTGTCTCCTGCCATCTACCACCTCACTCGTGCTGCTCCAGCGTCCCTGCTCCCCCAACTCGGGGCCGTTGCACCTGCCGCTCCCTTGAATCACCCTCACTTGCTTCATTCAAACAGTAGCTTATGGTGAGGCTCTCCCTGCAATTCTGGGAAACTGCAACTCCTCCTCACTGAGGATGACACTCTCTAGCGGCCTTTACTCCTCTCTTCGGGGTGGGGGGCAGTTTCTACACCCTCTCCCCTCCCTCACTGGAACCTGGACTCCACGAGGTCAGGCGCTGGCTCAATCTGTTACTCACCGATGGATCCCTGGCACTCAGTAAATGCTGGCCAGATGAGCGAATGACTGAATTTTACCTCTTTGCATTTTCTCACTCAAAACACAGAGGCCAGCCTTGCTCAAAGTCACTCAACAAGGACATTTTGAAGCCTAAATGTGACCCCAGGTCTTCTGACTGAAAGCCCATACTCTTTGTACTAAGACACGCCATTTAGCCTACCTCCAGCATTCCTACCATCTCCGAGGCAGGGCCTGGTTTGATCATGCTTACTTACAACCCCAAACACCTACCAGAGCACAGCGCAAATGAAGAGTACAAAAGTGTTCACTAAATAAGAGAAGAACTTCATCCAGAAAAATATGCTAACCACTTCCTGTCTGGATTGCGAACCTATTCGGGGCAAAGTTATATTTTATTCATCCCTGTGTCACCAATGATACAAGCTTAGTGCCTAGAACAAGGCAGGATCCAAATGGATGCGCCATCAAGGAACAGAACTGTATCAAGTTAACCCAAATCAGGATAATCAAAAATGTATAAGTACAGCTGAAAGGTCGTGGAGTTCTGCCCTCAGTTCATGCATGGAGCAGCCAAATCACCTAATCGGAACTCCACCACTGTATAAATCTACAGATACCAGAAACTGAGGAAGGAGAAGGCTTGCTCTTCAACAAAAATTACACTCTTGGTCGGTAAGACTGTGGTCAACCCCAGATGCTTGCCACGTGCCAGGACCTATGCTTGGTGCTTTTCATGCACAATCTTATTTCACTGCCACAAAAGTCCTTTAAGACACACATTATATCACCATTTTACAAATTGTGAGTGTGTAACTCAAGAGGGGTAGAGTGACTTCAAGGTTATATCTACTCCTGTATCAGTCAGTATAGGAATCAGGCCTTTTGACTTCAGTGCAATGTTTTTATTTCAATACACAAATGCTTCTTTTAAACATGAAAAATAATTAAACATCATAATACATCTGTCTTTCTTCCTATGGTACAAATCAATGCAAGTATTCTAATTCTGAAACTTACAGCCTTCTCTGACATTTCTCCACAGTCTTCTGCATTTACTTAATTCTTATTTAAACTCTGTAATGCAAGTGGGCATTTCCAAACAGGTAGAATCTTTCAGGAATGTAATTTGGACATAAGAATCAAAAGTCTTTAAAATACTTTCAGAAATGCATCTTACTTAGTCACAAAGACTTATGGATAAAAATGTTTGTTTCAATGGAGTTTATACTATTAACAGTCAGGAAATTGCTAAACTCACCAAAATGACATTACTTAAATCTTAAGGGAACAGTAGAATGTTATATATCCCTGAAACACCATGTCTCTGAATAACAGTTAACAACTTGAGGAAATGGTTAAGCAAGATAATCAAGTACAAAAAAACAGTAATGAAAAGTAACCATCAGCACAACAGCAATAACTACTATTACCTGAATGCTGAGTGAGTGTCAGGCACTGTGCTGGGCACGATACCAACTCATCTCATTTCATCTTTACAACAACCTCATGAGCTGGGGGCTCCAGTCATCCTGATTTTACATGGGAAGAAATACAGGCACAGAAAAACTTTTTATATACAGTATGATCTCAGATTTATGTATAACATTTGTACAAAGAAAAAATGATCTAGAAATAAAGCTTTTAGCCAGGATACTTTAAACAATTGATGATCATACATAGAGGTCGGATACCTGTAAGCTGACATTCAATGAAAATTTGATTGCAAGGGGCGCCTGGGTGGCTCAGTGGGTTAAAGCCTCTGCCTTTGGCTCAGGTCATGATCCCAGGGTCCTGGGATCAAGCCCTGCATTGGGCTCTCTGCTCAGCAGGGAGCCTGCTTCCCCCTCTCTCTCTGCCTGCCTCTCTCTCTACTTATCATCTCTGTCAAATACATAAATAAAATCTTAAAAAAAAAAGAAAATTTGATTGCAGTCTAACGAACTTTTATAAGTGGAAAAATACATAAAAACTGAACATTTTACTCAAATTATAACTCACTATGTCTAATTGTTAATAAAATAAAAATAGTGCTGGCCTCATATTTGCTCATATTCCCTTTCTCTCCCTGCCACCACTCCCACCTTTGTGCATTTTCCTTCCCACATTTTGAAAGTGGAATCAGATGGGTTTTTCCATTCATATTTCTGAGAACTTATTGCAAATATGTAACTAAAACAGCAAGCGAAAGCATAAACTAATTATGTCAAAGGTTTTTGCAGCATTTCCCCTGAGGAATTATCTAGTGTTGTTTTTAAACTAGTTATGCTGTTTTTTGGGAGAAAAAAACCCCAGGTATTAAATTTATTATCCCTGTAAGATTTTTGAAAACAGATCTGTGTTTTGATAGCTCAGCACAAAAATATACTTTTGTACTAACTTTCCTGCTCTTCGGGGCCTTGAAATAGTTGAAGCCGTTAACTAAGTGTTTGGGTTGGTTGTTAGCCTTGGGATTTTGTTTGCAATCAAATTAGGTTAAGAAAATGTTTACGGTACTTCACTGTCCTAAGAGAATTTACAGAATCAAAATGTCCTTCTAGTACTTCTCAGAAGATGAAGAGCACACGTACTCAATCAGCTTTGGGGAAAAATATCTAAAACCTTATTTTAAGTTGTGGCTACCTGTATAGCCTGGGCTAGTTTCTGGAAGGGAATTGTAGATAATGTTAACTAAGGTGGAAATACACAAGGCAGAACGTGATTCTCCAATGCCTGTCTTTCCATTCTCTCATATTCACTTAATTGCTTATTTATGTGCTCACCATTCCTAAACACTAGCAATCTTTCCCAGGCAGAAGGTTAGCTCACAGGGGTATGTTTTACAAATGCCTTTACCTCAGCCTGGCATGTTTTTCTACTTTCAGCCCACCTCTCCCCCATGACTCATCCTTGGAGACCCAGCTCCTCTCTCGCCTTAATAGCTGAAGGGACCCTCTATGCCTTGGTGCTAAGATTTTATGTCGTATATGCCTCTATCCTTGCATGTATGTCCCTGTATTTAGGTGTTGTTTCTGTCTGTCTACTCTAGAAGACTGTGAACTTCATAGGGAGGAGCATAATTTTCTATTTGTGTGTGTGTGTGTGTTTGTGTGTGTGTATACACATGATTATATATATCATATGTATATTATATACATTATATATATATATGTATATACACACACACACACACATATTTCTTTTTTGAGAGAGGGAGTGGGGGGAGGGCCTGGGGAGAGAGAGAATCTTAAGCAGGCTCCAAACCCAGCACAGAGTCCCACACGGGACTTGAACTCATGACCCTGAGATCATGATCTGAGCTGAAATCAAGAGTTAGACACTTAACTGACTGAGCCACCCAGGCGCTCCTGTCTTTAGATTTTCAAGTCCAGTCTACTTGCTTAAGTACTCAGTTGCCCTTAGGCAAGTTCTTCTTATACTCTGAACCCCAGTTTCCCCTTTTGTAAAATGGTCATATGAATATGACTACACAGATTTATTGTGAAGATTAGGTGAGATGCTGCATGTAGAAGCACCTGGAACATAGGTTCTCAATTAATGCTAACTTGAATCTGAATCATTCCATGCATTCATGCAACACACATCGCAATAGTGAATCCACACTGAGCAAAATGACTGATAGCTAAATCCTCAACACATGATTATGAAATAAAAAAATAAACATAAAGCAAAATGTGTAGACCAGTGCCCCTTTGAATTACAAGAACTTTAAGGATATGATAAGAATTAGAGCCTTTCTCCCTATATACATAGACTCAATTTTGCGTGCAATTTTAGGGACTCTCCAAACTCCTCGAAGCCCAGTCATGTCCCTCAAATCTATAGGCATCTGTAGGAGTCCCCTACTATAAACAATCCTCTGCAAAGACTAGATTGCCTCGGCCACATGATTCGCTTCCTTCTTTAACTGCTACGGGTCATCCTAACTCTCACGAGGCTCTGGCCCTTCCCATTGAGGTCTGGTAATCTGCCTGTGAAAGAGCTGTTGACCATGAAGTGTTCTCTCCTGGGATGTGAGTGGACAGAAACCAAAATGTAAAGATCCCAGTTTGCCGGATTGTTTTTTGGGATTTAACATTATATGTGGGGGTGGGGGGGATGTAGTCTGGGCCTTTCAAGCATTTAGTTCTTCTTATTCACCATAAAGGCAAACATTTACAAAGTCAGGGTGGGCTTTTTTCTCAATTAGGGTCAGAATTTTTGTCAGAGAGCTCCCAGGCACACAAAATAGGATGCTGATTCTTTCCAGTCTCAACTAAGCTGAATGTGTATGTCTCTCCGGCCAAACCACCTAATGTTTATTGACATGTTCGGGTATCATTGGCAAATATTTTAGCTCCCTTGCAGTTCTGTGCATCTGGAGATGTGAATGAGCAATTTCTGGACAGCGTCTGTAAAACCGGCTATGGATTTGCCGGGAATTTTCCTGGAGATAATCTTCACCTGGAGGATTGTTCCTCCACACATCATTTCTCTGGAGATCCCTTGTGCCTACTTAAATAGAACTTCCTCAGACCCAGAATCAGGTGCTCCTTCTTCCATGTTTTAAAAATACCTGTAATGTGACACTCATCAAATTACACAGTGATTATCTGTTCATGTTTCTGTCCTTCTATACTATGAGAAACCCATGGGAGGAAGTGATGTCTTAATCTTTGCAAACCTATTGCCTGACATAGTGCCTGTTTATAAGAGCAGCCACAGAGGAAAGACACAAACACGAAAGGCATGTTTCTTGCCTTCAAGAAGTTCAGAGTGGGATGATCAAAATAAATACTTAAAGATGACAGAATATTACCCAGACTGGGGGGTGGTGGGTGGTGAGAAAAGGTTTCCCCAAGGGTGTGTCGTATCTGAGTTGAGTTTTGGAGAGTGAATGAGAGTCCTCAAAGGAGGGTGACGGATAAGGAGGGCAGGGTGCCCGTTCTAGGCGGAAGCAGCAGCAATTCTGAACGGCAGGCAGAGTGATGGAAGGAGCGGCATGTAGTTCTGGATAACTCGTATGTCATATGAAAAAGGGGTAACCTGGAGAGGTGAGACTGGAGAAGGCAGAGGACTAGCTATTGAAGCCATGCTAAGAAGTGTTACATTTATGTTAAAGGACAAATAGAACCACCGCAGAGTTTTAAACAGCGGAGCAGCCTATTCTGGAAAGATCACCCTGAGAACAGCTATTGGTTTGGAGAGTGATGATACTGAAGGCAGAGAGTCTAGGGAGGAGGCTGTTTATCTAAGTAAGCCGGTGCAAGAACAGAAAAAAGGCAGTGGAACTAGAAAGGAGGAAGACTAGAGTGTAGCCAAGATGCGGCCACTGGCTTTGCAAGGGGAACGGAGAAAGAAGAGCCCATAAGCCCCCCACCTTTAGGTCTGTCAGAAAGGGTGCCATTTGCCAAGACGCAGAGCATGCTAAAAAGTCTCCTCCTTTGACGTATTAAATTTAAGGTGGCATGGGTGGCACTTAAACAGAGAAGTCCAACAGGCAGTTGGACATAGGTTTATAGTGTAGGGTCTTTCGAGAACAGTGATTTGCTGCTGATGCCACGAGCATGAAGGAGCTCCCCCAGAAGGACAGTTCACAATGAGAAAACAAAGCGTCTGACGCCAGCCACTTGCAATACCAACATTCATGGAGTATAGAGCTCCTGAAAAATAGCTTGAGAGGGAGTGTCAGAGAGAGAGGAGGAAGACTGTGGAAGAACAGTTCCATGGAGAAGGAGTATTTCAGTAACCCCAAGCACTGAAAGAAATTAGAGAAGTGCACACGCTCTCACTGAACCTGACGATGAAGAGGTCTTTGTGTCTCAACCATGAGCACAGTTTCAGTGGACTTCAGGAGATACTAGCTAGTGTGGAAAGTGAATTAGAGCTGAGCCACAGAACTGAGCACGAGATAATCTTTCCCAAACCGTGACTACAAAAGGGAAGAAAAATAAAGCAAGTATTTAGAATTCCAAGAGACTTCAACTCTGAAACAGTAGTGCTTGCTGACTCATGCATGGTTTATTAAATTATGAAGATTTTTAAAATTTAGTGGGAAATATGCTTGATGGTGAATTCAACAGATTTTTTCCTTACTCAGTCACCTTGAGAATATTTTGATCAGTAATTCTACAACTTTTAATCTCTGTTGATTGGTGAAGGTAAATGGAAGACTTAGGAAGGTAAGTCCAGGATAGAGACTATTGGCTTAGAATGGGCATCCATTTCACATGGGTGAACGTGCTTCAGATACTTAAAATATGCATCGGTTTCTTCATTCAACTATGCAATTACCCAAGGCAGTAAGTCAGTCTGCTTCTCTATATACTGTCATTCTTCCCACACACATCTGCTGCTTTTAAGGATATTCCAAAGATTCCATCTGGACAAGACTTACTACCTCTCACCTACCTCAAACCAACAACAACACAAAACCCCACACCTCCTCCTCAAAGCGCAAGGGCACTTCCTCTCTTCGGTTTCAAAATAGAGTTTCACTGTAATATTTTGCGTGAGGGTGTGAGTCTAGAGGAAGAGTTTGCTTCTACACAAACTAGAAACAGCTCTCTACTAAAAACAGGGCACATACCTCATAATAAAGCTAATGAAAGATGTGCAAGATTGCCACAAAGAAAAACTACAAAACTTTACTGAAAGAAGGTTAATAAAGGCCTAAAGAAATAGAGAAAAATACTATGTTCTGGAAGGTGCCATTTTGAAAAATGTGAATTCTTCCTAAATTGATTATAGATTCAATGCTATTCCAATTAACAATCTAAAACTTTTTGTGTAAAATTTGGCAAGCAGATTCTAAAATTAAATGAAAATGAAAAATGCCAATATGAATAAAAATAGTATGAAAGAACACAGTTGGAGGACTTATACTACCTGATATCAAGATTTAATTTACAGTACAATAATTAATAGAATGTGGCATCAGGGGCACCTGGGGGTCTCACTCAGCTAAACGTCTGCCTTTGGCTCAGGTCATGATCCCAGGGTCCTGGGATCCAGTCCTGCATTGGGCTCCTTGTTCAGCAGGGAGCCTGCTTCTACCTCTGCCCGCCACTCCCCTGCTTATGTGCTTGTTCTCTCTCTCTGGCAAATAAATAAAACCTTTATTTAAAAAAAAAAAAAAGAGTGTGGCATCAGTGCAAGGATAGATTAATAGACCAAATGAGTAGAACAGAGTCCAGACACAGATTCCCATAAGATCAGTCACCCAATTTATAACAAAGCTGCCACTGCTGTTCTTTGGGCAAAAGAATGGATATCCATGTGAGAAAAAAGTGATCTTTCACTCCTACCTCACACCACACACAAAAATCATTGCCAGGTGGATCATAAATGTGAAAGGCAAAATGACAAAACTTCTAGAATACAGCATAGGAGAATAACTTCATAACCTTGGATTATGTAAATATTTCTTAAGAGGATAATAGAAAACATGTACAGTAATGGAAGAGATTAATAAATTAAGCTTCACTCGAAGAACTTCCACTGATCAAAAGATACCAGAAACAGTGTAGATAAGCTATAAAGAAGGAAATATATTTATAATATATATATATATATATATATATCTGAAAAAGGACTTAAAAAAAAAAAGCCTCCTACAAATCAGAAAGTAAACGGGAGAGTACCCAACTTTTTAAAATGGCAAAGGACTTCAACAGGCACTTCATCGATGAGGCTACTCAAATGGCCAATAAGAAAATTAAAAAATTTGACCTTATTAGTGACCAGAGAAACACACTTTGAAACCACAAAGAAGCATTACTTCATACTTCCAAATAGCTAAACAAAAATAATAACATAAAATAAATCCCCAAAATGGACATTATGAAGTGTTGGTGTGGATACAGACAAACAGGAATTCTTAAAAACTGCCGACAGGAGTGTATATTTTTAAAGCCACTCTGGAAAGTGTCCCCAGAGTTTGGCAGTATCCACAAAGCTGAACATATGTGTGCTCTAAAACCCAACAATTCCACTTATAGACACACAAGCACATACAGGTGCACCAAACATATTTATAAACATGCTCATAGATGCATTATCCCTAATAGCTAAAAACTGGAAATAACTCACAAGTGCATCAGCAACAGAATGGGAAATACATTTTAAAATACACAAGACGGAATTCCACACAGCAATGAAAAAGAGCATATGAATGCTACTTGCAACCCTAGGTAGCAGCAAAGCTTACAGACACAGTGCCGAACAAAAAGAAGCTAGAGAAACAGTCCGCGTTGCATGATTCCATTTCTACAGAAATTAAGAACAGTCAGCAATAATCTACAGTGATAGAGGTCAGAGGTCAGAATAATGGTTAATCCTGAAGGGGTAAAGACATGGAAGGGATGCAGGATAGTTCCTAGGGTCCTGCTCGTACTTGATATGTTGTTCTGAGTGTCGGTTATGCAGATGTGTTCCCCTTGTAGAAGTTTTTTGAACCACTTATATAAGATTGTGTAGGTCTCAATATGTCTGTCATGCTTAGAAAATAAATCAATAGGACAGAGGAATCAAGATGGAGTCAGGTGTACAGAATTATGGCATTCCACACTAATACACCTATAGTCCAAGGGTTTAAAGGATATTTCTAATAATAAATACCCGACAAAGGTAAATATCTATGGGTATACTCTGTGTGTGTGTGTGTGTGTGTGTGTGTGTGTATGTTTGAAACTGGCAAAGGCAAGTGTTAATGTCCTCACATACAGTTAAAAGAGTAATTTTATACACCAGAGCCAGATTTTGGGCCCCGTCCAGCTGAAGTTGTTAAGTGAGAATTCTCTGAGCTGCAAACTGCCCTTCTGTTTTTTATTCCTAGAAACAGAGGTTAGATCAGGGAAAAGGAAAAGCAAGGAGTTCTATTTCGCCTCTTGCACTATCAAATAGACACCACAAACATTTGACCATCACCGTCAGAAGACGTTTTCCTTCCAAGCCCTTTTACTTGGTTTTAGGTTTCTCAAGATACGGTCTTAAATTGAGTGAATTTTGTCTTAAATGCTAATGTAGTAAGAAGTCTTAAAGAAAAATTTAAGTCACCATTTTAAGCACAGGAAATCTGGAATATCTTAAAAACAGATTTGAGTCTGGTCCCTCTGATTAGCACAAACATTGCAGAATCATATGCGGCAGATACCATAGAAAGAAGGCACTCAGGAGTATCCTGTGACCACAAAGGAGATAACCATCCCTGTACTCTGGAAATACTTTTTACTTAACTGCAGATCGAGAGATGTAAGTCAGCATAAAAGCTTTTATGCAGCCATTTTGCAAAATCTAAACATTTAAGCAAACCATAGAACTCCAGTTAAAACAACACTAATTCAAGCAAACAGGTTTTCAGATGGAAGTTTTATGTAAAATGCTGTCCATCATATTTTTCACTGCACCAAAAATTTAATATAAGTATGTGTACTTCATTTACTTCTTTAAGAAAGAAATATAACAAAACACAAAGAACCACAGGAACTGAAACACAAAGGATAAACTGAGTTGAAAGTATTTTGAGGTTATTGTGCCACAAGGGTATTTTAGTTGATCACCAAGCTTTCAGGAAAAAAAAAAAATGTCTAGCTTAGGGGTTCGGAGACCTATTACAGAGGATACATCCTTTCCAACTGACCCGGAATTTCTTCCCTCTTCTCTGTGTTCTGCCAGGTCACCTCATCCTCTCAGAGTCTCCAGAAACCTCCTTCTCCTCTGCTTTTCAACCATTTGGTACAAAAGTGAAAACTCAAGTAATGGATGCTGAGGCTTCCACATCTGGCCAGTTGGCATATTTTTGTTGCTTGCATTTATGGGAGAACATTTTCCAGTTGACTTAACAGCCTGCATTTTCCCCTCCAGTTCAAAGCTGTCTTCATTCATTCAGGTATCACTGCAGTTTTGTACAGCTCATTTGCACAATCTGGGTGGTCAATGTTTACATCTATGGATATGTTTTGGATAAGCTATCACTTTGTTCTATCTAAACAAATTGTCCATTTATGCTCTTTGTTTACTCAAGAACATCTCTCTACAAGGAGGAAGCATTTTTATATTAAAATGAATCCTTGGCTTTATTTGTCCATCCATAAAAAAAGATTGCTTTTCTCCCCTCAAGACAATCTTAGCCCAATGTCTGATACAACCTATACAAATTTGAATGTAAATGAAGGCTTTTCTAGAACAGTGATATTAAACAGTTTCAATTCTCTGTAGATACTACGAAAATTGCTATATTTAACTTTAAATACAGAAATGCTTCAGTGAAGGTTAGTAAGAGCATCTGGGGAAAGGAATTAGTGGAGGGAAGCCACCCTAAACCTAACCCAGGGTCAAAATTACTAAATTGGAGTAAGTGTGGGACTTGGGAGAATAGAATATATACTCTTTACTTGAGAGATATCCAAACTTTTTTGGTAGAGACCAATAGATTTATTTATTTATTCCGTAAATATTTGGGGGTACCCTTAAGTGTGCTAGAGACTGTTCTATGCGATGAGGATTTGGATATGCCCAAGACGTAGTCCCTGACCTCAGTGAGTACAGACTGAATTGGAGGCAAGAAGCACAGATAATACACCTAATCATTTTCTAGTACCACAAATCACGTGGCTTAAATAACAAAAATAGATCCTCTTACAGCTCTGGAAGCTAGAAGTCTGAGATCAAATTGTTGAGACATTGGTTCCTTCTGAGGGTTGAGAAGGGAAATCTGTACCATGTCTGTCTGCTTTTTCAGCAATCCTTGGCACTCTCTGGCTTGTAGAAGGATCATTCCAATCTCTAGCTTCATGTTCACGTGGTGTTCTCCCTGGGGGTGTCTGTGTCAGTTTCCCCTTTTTATAAGGGCATCAGTCATGTTGGATTAGGGGTCAACTCTATGCTGTTATGACCAGCAACCACCCTCACCCTATTTCTTTCTTTTTAATTTTTTAAATTTTTTAAATAAACATATAATGTATTTTTAGCCCCAGGGGTACTGGTCTGTGAATCGCCAGGTTTACACACTTCATAGCACTCACCATATTTCCAAAGAAAGTTCATTCTGAGGCATCAGGAGTTAAGATTTTGATATAGGAATTGGGGGTGTATGTGACACAATTCAATCCATAACAATGTAGAAAGAAAGGCATGAAAGCTCACCAGACTTTGAGGAACCCTTATAGAAAAGCCCCCATATCCATAATGGCCTCCAATCCTACCACCCGTTTCAAGTCCTCCACCTATTCCTACCGACTGCCCCGTTTGGAGGCTGGCTGCCGCAGAGCCAGAATCCAGTGAATGGCAGCCACTACAACTGAGTGAGCAGAGAGCTGTGGGAAGGTCCTTGCCTTCTCCTTAACTTCCAAAGCAAAGCCCTCCATCAGAACCCAGACTACTCAAATTTCAAAAATACATATCAGAGAAGTCACTAAACATTCCCCTACAGAAAATGAACCATTTCACTCGTGTTGCCAATTCAAGGATAGAATTTTGCTTGTGGACACATTTTTTCTGGAGCTGTGGGAAAAATATTGATATCATTTGACACTTTTTTCTCAGTAAAATCTACACTTCGGGGTGTTTTTAGTCAACTTGAGGAAGCAGTCCAGTGATCATACTCCTAGGAAAACATTTTAGACTCAAGGATGTATGTGATATTAAAATTCCAATACACAACAGATTCCTGAACTTCCTGATTTTTCTCCCTGAAGGTCATTGCTCTGTTTGCTCACCCCTCATGGGTTCATCAGCAGCCTCATTTTTAAGATTTCTCACACCTCCCCCTTCTGAATGCCATATGGGGCTCTGCCTTCTCCCTTCACATGGCTCTAACTCTTAGTGTTGTCTCGCATCTTCTTCCTTTGGTCAAATTCCTTTGGTTTATCTGGCTTTCTTGGCCTGGGATCCTTCCTTAACCACTTATATTCCCCTAGCTCGACCACGTTCTCAGTATTCTACTGTGTTCTCATTGGCCTGTGACATGTTGCTCTGATTTTTAAACAAATTTCAGTAAAAAATATAGAAATGTGGCAATGAACTGAGAGGCATAACAAGAATCCTGTCTTCGCTGAGCTAAATTGCTAGTATGCCATTTTCTGCCCAGAACAGATACCTTCACTTCTGGGGTTTAGTTCTAAGCTCAATAGTTAGAGCTTTGGGATAAATTCGGGAAATTCTGTGGCTTCTGAGATTTTTCTCATTCAGCACTGAAAAACAGAAACAAAAACCGAAGAGCTCACACCTGAGAGAGGTTAAAAAGTCTTTAGTGAACCAAATGTCATATATATATGTATATGAATATGTGTATATATATGTTTTATACATATATGTATACGTGTGTGTATATATATGTATTCAGAGGTCTTTAGAACTACAAGGTGCCCCATTGAGACAAAGGACCACTGTCCTTCTGCACAGATGGCACCCTTGGGATGGAAAGAGGGGTACTCATGAAGAAAAGAATCCCTCCACTAAAATGAGGTCAGATAGAAGCACCATCCTCAAAATGAAAAGAAAGGTGGGAGTCCTTCACTTACTACTGTGAAGGGATTAGAGGAATATAAGGCTAAGATCATTATATAATAGGGCTATAGGCACCTCAACTTTTCAATGTTTCTATCTTTTATTTTAGTACCTCATCTGTTTCCATGGAATTGTATAAGCTGTAAAACCCTTAAATAAATAATAAAAAAAAAAGTCATCCTAAGGAGGCACTAGAAAGGTAATGAAGAGGATTCTCAGAAACCAGCATAGACCAACTGTTAGATCTGCATTTGCTTATCACATGGGTTCTGGGGAACACCTCTGGGGTTGATCAAAATAAAATCAGAAATCTCCTTCCATCTTTCCCAGAACCCCAGCAGCCGCTGCTGCAGCAAATCAGAAACACTGTCAATTTCTTCCATTTAGGGCAGAAAATCAAGGCAAAAATATTTTGATGGGCAAGGATTTTTCACTCAGTTACTCCTCAGAATCCTGGCTAGCGACCAAACCTCTTCCAAGGCCCTAGTAATTCTCCTTTAGTGAACAATTTAGGGTTAGAACTTATCAGGAAAAAGGACATTCAGTAGCTCTTTTTAGAAAACATCTATATTTATCACATATGCCCTGTCAATGCTATAAATGAAACCTCAGTGAACTAAAATGTGAATTTCTAAATACAGCCATATACTTCACCAGGCCAAGGCAGAATGGATATACATGTTCTACTAAGCAGTGTGGTGCTTTATGTGGGTGAACTTAATGTAGCTAATCAATGTTACCTTAGAATCTAGCAATGATGATTAGGAGAAGACTTTTGAAACACTCATAAGATCTGGTGCGTCTCTCTCCCTATACTTCCACATTGTTTTGTGAGAGCTTGGGCCTGACATCCTCCTCAGACTTCAACATTATTGAAAGCAGGACTGTATACTACTTGTCACTATATTACTATAATCTAGCATAGTGGTACATAGTAGATATTCAGAAAGTGTTTGTTGAGTAAACATGTTAACTAATAAAACTGGTTATTTTTCATTGCCTTCATGTTGATTTTAAACATATAATCCAGTGATACTTTTCAAAAGAACAGATTCGCTGATAATGGCCTAAGGCACATATATGTGCTAGATATTTGTGTCTAATGTATACACAGATTTTCAGGGACTCTGGTATTTTATATATATATATGTATATAATTAGTATATTATATAAATATAATAAATATATTATTATATATAAAATATAATATATATAAAAATAACATGGCAATCTGAAGAATGGAGTTTTATTTTTTTTTCTTTCTTTAGTTTTGGCTTTGATGAAAAACTGAATGGTTACTTTGACTTATCTACATCTGTCTCTGCTTCTAACTAACCCTTGTATTAAATTAAGTCAGGTATCTTTTAAATGGAATAAAAAATAAAGGTGTGATGGTGATGAAAAATATTACCATTGTTATTTTATCTAGGACACTTATAGTCAGGGTTCAGAATGTTAAAATGAATGCAACGATGAAAAACTAACACAATCTTCCATTGAGTCTGTTGTGTCTACAGTCTTTAAAAAATACCGGAGTCCTGAAAGGATGGCATTTCCATGGAGCATCTCCTGGACATTTTAAGTCATTCTTCTGACTGAAAACCTTTGCTCAGACGTTAACTCAGGAGTCATAGTAGGTGGTTTCTATGGTGATTACAATTGACAAGACTTTCTGGACTCCATCATTTCAATTTTCAGGGCCCTGCCCCTCATGCTGTCTTCCACCAGTCTCTCGCCTCTGCAGATCTGTACCTGCTCCAAGCTCTATTCTAGGAGGAATTCATGTCCTTAAGTGTGATCTTCCTCTCCCCACCCTTCCAACACAATCCTCTTTCTTCTAAGCAATAATTCCCCAGAAATTAGGCTAAGATGGTGGAAGGCAAACAATGTGATTACCTAATTAGAGTAATTCACACAATGCTGTGAATAATTGATATGTACCACTCTTTCAGGCTACTTGTATTTTAACTGATAGAATGTTCTCTCCAGGGTTATTTTGATCATTGGGTTCAGTGGTCTCCCAGATGCCTCTGCATGTGCCATCTCACTATCACATTTTCTCACCTTATTCCCCTAAAATAGAAGTTTAAAGAAGAAAATCCAGCAATGCAACATCTCATTTTTATCAACTTACCTCTACCTGCTACTCAAAGAAGTTTGACATAAGGATAAGTAAAAAGAGTTTATAAGAAAAACCAAAGCTTCTCAGATATGCATACAAAGATGATACAAAATAAAATTCAAACTTTTTTAACAGTGAGCTTGAACTAATTCTTCAAGGAAATAAACTTTAAGTATGACTACTTTATTCTATTCTCCGCTAGCATCTTACAAAATCTTCATGGGGAGGGGTATGTTTGTATATCTCACTTACCTTTTAAAACAAAGGGAATAAAGATAGATCAGAATATTAAGAGAGCACTTTTTAAAAATTAGGTAGCTTTCACTAACACAGTTTCATTAATATGGACTCCTACTATTTCCTAAAGTAAATGAATGCTTTTTTAATTTGTAGATTAAAGTTATGGCCAAATGTCAGTCTCTCCTGTTTCTGCTTTCCTTAAAAATATCATAGATAGCATTTTCTAGCCAAATCACATTGAGACAAAATGCTGAAGACAAAAGAATAATTTTAATGAAAACAAACACCAATCATGTCTGAGACAAAAGTAAATAACCTGGGTCAATGAGTAGTACTTAGAATTTTCTAAGAGCAAAGGGAAGGCCTCCTCATGTAAATCTCAGGGTTCAGAGGGTCCCGGCAGTTGATATTGGAAGAACAGAAAATCCTAACATAAGAAGAGACAAACACTAAGCTGGTGTAGTCAGTGGGTGGCATCAGGGCCCATGAGATATATCCATGTCTGTTGAAAGTTTCAACACTGGTGGCCGAAGCTATACAAAAAGGTAAATACATTTTAAAATCAGTATTGACACCACTAGCAAACAAACACAACTGTACTCTAATGGAATGCAACTTTGGCTGAATTCTCTTAAAAAGCTCACCACAGGTCTGCCATTTAACACACGTTTTGGTTTGGCACTGGGCATCCCAAACAACGGAGCAGGTGAATTCCACACATGTACATTTCTAATAAATCATTCTGTCAGTTAGGCAGTAACATTTCCATATCACCCTTCCAATTCCTAATTGTCTAATCAGTTGCAAGACCAAATTACACATCACTCAAGGCAATATAAAACACAGGCATGTAAACAGTATCACAATGGCTCATTGTACTGTCAGATTTACCCTCCTTAGACATGCTATTTCTACTGGGGCAAAGAAAGCTTCCATAATGATACCATGTTTATAAAGGCCTTAACCAAAACTAACCAACGCAATATACTGCTTGGAAGTACATGCTATTTTTTTTTTAAAAAGGGGAATGATAAACACAAAATTCAGGATGGTAGCCAGCTCTAGGTAGAATCTGGCAGAAATACAGGATGGGAAAGGAACATGATATGGAAAGCAACAGTAGTCATAAGCTCAATAGTATAATTATACTTAATAACTTGTGTACCCATCTATTACACTGTTTTATGTTTAGCATTTGACTCATGACTGACTTTTGAAAAGTTTCTGTCTTGTTTAGAATGTGGAGTGCTCTATGCAATAGAGCATGGCAAGCCTGGCTTATGCAGAGAGAGAACCAATATTTATTGTTAGTTTGAAACCCCTTTGAAAGCCTCTTTGATCTTTGCAATATTACTGGCTAAAAAGCTTGTGAAGTTTTCTTCAGGAGCAGCAGCATATAAAGAGAGCTAATGAAGCATTTCCACTTTGATATTTCATATTTACTTTTTTCAAAAGTAAAACATTTTTTAGATTTATTTATTTGAGAGAGAGAGTGTGTGTGAGTTCAAGCGAGGGGAGGAGCAAAGGGAGAGGATCTCGAGCTGACTCCATGGTGAGCATGGAGCCCAATGTGGGGCTGATCTCACGACCCTGAGATCAGGACCTGAACCGAAATCAAGTAGGACACTTAACCAACTGAGTCACCCAGGTCACCCCCCCCACCGCCCCCGCCAAAAGTAAGACTTTGAAAAGCAGTTTTAGATTCACAGCAAACTTGAGGGATGGTATATATTTCCCATACACTCTGCCCCCTCCTTCACGGCCTCCTCCATCATCAACATCCCCCTGCCACAGTAGTGCATTTGTTACAACTGTGTAACAGTTGTAACTGCATTCACTTGTCATCATCACCAAAGTCCATACCTTACCTTACAGTTCACTCTCGGTATTGCATAGTCTATGGGTCTAAACAAATGTATAATGAATGTATCTACAATTATGGTGTCACGCAGAGTATTTTCACTGCCCTGAAAATATGCCTATTCATCCCTCCTCCTACCGACTCCTGGTAACCAATTATGTTTTTATTGTATCTATAGTTTTACCTTTGCCAGAATGCCATATGTTGGAGACATACTGTATGTAGCCCTTTCAGATTGGCTTCTTTCATTTAATAATATGCATTTAAAATTCCTCCATGTCTTTGCATGGCTTATAGCTAATTTTTTAATGGTGAATAATATTCCACTGTCTAATGTACCATGACTTATTTATTCATTCACCTACTGAAGGACATCTTGGTTCTTTCCAAGTTTTGGCAATTACAAATAAAGCCACTATAAACAACCATGTACAGATTCCTTTTTGGACATAAGTTTTCAACAACTTTGGGTAAATACCAAAGAGCACGATTGCTGAATCATATGGTATGAGTGTATTTAGTTCTGTAAGAAAGAGCCAAACTCTCTCCCAATGCGGCTGCACCTTTTCCAGCAACAAATGAGAGTTCCTGTTTCTCCATATCCTTGCCTGCATTTGGTGTTGTCAGTGTTCCAGATTTTGGCCATGCTAGTAGATGTGTAGTGGTAACTCACTGTTGTTTTGATTTTTGTTTCTTTGATGATAAATGATGTGGGGAATCTTGTCATATGCTTATTTTCCATCTGCATATTTTCTTTGGTGAGGTGTCCGTTAAGGACTTTGTCCTTTTTCAATCGGATTGTTTTCTTACTGTTGAGGTTTAAGAGTTCTTTGTACATTTTGGATGACAGTTCTTTATCAGACATGCCTTTTGCAAATATTTTTTTCCCCATCTGTGGTTTGTCTTCTCTTTTTCTTATCTTTTGCAGAGCAGAAGTTTTTCATTTTAATGCAGTCCAGCTTATCAAGAATTTCTTTCATGGATCATGCCTTTGGTTAGTATCTAAAAAGTCATCACTATACCCAAAGTCATCTAGGTTTTCTTCTATATTATCTCCTAGGGGTTTTATAGTTTGGCATTTTATATTTAAGTCTGTGATCCATTGTGACTTAATTTTTGTTAAGGATGTAAGGTCTGTGTCTAGATTCATTTTTTGCATGTAGATGTCCAGCTCCAGCAAAGACGAACTCTGCTCCTTTGTCAAAGATCAGTTGTCTAAATTTACTTGGGCCTATTGCTAATCTCTCCTATTCTGCTCCATTGATCCATTTATCTGTACTCTTGCCAATACCACACAGGCTGGAGCAAGTCTTGAAGTAGTATCAATGGTATCATTCCTCCAACTTTGTGCTCCTTTAGTCTTGTGTTGGCTACTCTGGGTCTTTTGTCTCCCCCAAAGAACTTTAGAATCAGTGTTTTGTTACCCACGAAATAACTTGCTAGGTTTCTGATTGGGATAAGATTGAATCTAAAGGTCAGGTGAGGAAGAACTGACATCTTGACAATATCGAGCCTTTCTATCTAAAATATAGGATATCTTTCCATCTATTCAGTTCTTCTTTGGTTTTCCATCAGAGATTTGTAGTTTTCCTCTACCTATTATGTTAGATTTATACCTAAGTATTTCATTCTTGGGGACCCTAATGTAAATGGTATTGTGCTTTTAATTTCAAATTCCATTTGTTCTTTACTGGTATATAGGAAAGTAAGCATATCCTGCAACCTTGCTATAATCACTTATTAGCTCCAGCAGCATTTCTGGTCAATTCTTTCAATTTTTCTACATAATATGATTACTTTCTAATTCAAAAACAAATATGGACATCTTTAGCAGAATTTTAAAAAATGTGTGGTTACCCCTTTAAATGATAAGTAAAAAATGATTTAAAAAAAAAGGCAAGAAACTTTTGATAAAATTTATCCAAGACTTAAAACTGGTTGGAGGTTTTTATTGTTGTTGTTGTTTTGTTTCCATTATGTGCTTTGGCCAATATGAAAGTTATTCTCTGATTTTCACAATTTCTCACACAAAGGTATATTACTTGATCATTTTCATCACATAATCACTATAGTAGCTACTGAGGTAGGTTGAAAATTTCAAAAGCCAGATATGGTGGCCGAATTGTTTACATTTTGAAGTCTATTTTGAATAAATGAGATGTCCTCTGGGAAAAATCCATAGAAAATACAAATCAAAATTCAATTAACCCATATAAACAATGCACTCTGGACGTGTCCAACACCACAGTCTTAGATGATGGTGCTATTTGCTGAGACAGAAAACACTGAGGTAAGATGGGAGGTGGGAGAGTTTAATCAGAATTACATGTATTCTAGATAAATAAGATTGAAGGCAAAAAAGGATGTGCTTATAATATAGGATCAAAGAACCTATGCTTTAAAAAAATGAGGGACATAAGACTGGGAAATGTGCTGCAGCAGAATATTTGAGAAATTCTCCCACTACAAAATAACACAGCAAGCCCCATTTCAGCAAAAAGCAAGGCAAGTTACATTTGACAGGCATTCTTCTAGGAAAAAAAAATCATACTTTTCCTTTATGATTTAGATCTTCTGGTACAGTGCTGCTCCTTATTTGTGCCAAAGGTCACTAATAGCAGTTTTTTAAATGTCAAATTATGTCACAGCATAATGGCTTTCTGTGGCAAACACAAATTGGCTCAGATATGTTTAGTACAGTCTAATTATGAGTTTAACTGGTATTAATATATGGAAAAAGTTTAAATATTATTAGAAAATGTTCATTTTAAATTATAATGCTAGACTGCCCTCCAGTAAAAATTTAAAGTAGAAATAAAGCAATTGCCAATTGTATTACACTATCTATGATATGTTCCTATTTACTTCTAACTTATATTTGATAGAGATCCACATTTTGATTGAAAGATATCTCTTTTTCTTTTTTGAATTTATTTTTTCAAAGGTAGAGAAGTCACTAAGAAAACTGCTTAAGAGTTATTGTCATATAGTATGGACTGACCATATCAGCATAGCACTATGGTAGCATAAACATAAATGAAATCTTAATCCAAGGAAATTCATATTGTGAGTTTTCAAGCTTAAGTCTTATTTACAGTGACAAAAACACAAAAGTTCTTCTTTTTAATTCATGTTATTTGAAATCACAATTTAAGGGCAAAGAGGAAAGCAGTCTGATTGGATGAGGTCTTTAAAATATCTTAGTCATTCTCATTCAAGATAGGCCTGAGTAAGACTGGAATTGACCTTTGAGACTGACTAATGATAAAAGCATTCTAATGGTTTAGAAAAGATAATTTAGCCAGTTTAGGCATCATAATTTATATTCATCCATGTAATTATAATGGAAGCAGCAAAAACCAACACATCAACATCATACTTTCAGTTCCCAGTTATAAAACATGATCATGTTGTCAGAGTGTATCTCTGCTATGAAATATTTGGTCTTATCAGGTCTGTGTAGAATTTTGTAAGCTTCCATGTAAATAACCTCCACTCTATTGAGAAGGTATTTCTCTCGACTTACAGGTTGGTTCTCTGTCACCCTGAAGTAATGGAGCACATGAAAAAGAAACTCTAAATCCCTACTAACAGGTCTCTTCTTATTAGCAGGAGGCTCCAACACTTTGTTTGTATATAAGACATCTTCCAAAATGCAATGCACTCTGTCGGTCTTCTCCTATTCCTTCCTGCCCTCTTGTTTTCTGGGTTTTACAGAAACCAGTCAGACAACACTTTGGCTGCCTCCCAGATCTACCCCTTGGAATAAAAAAATAAGTGTTTCCAGATATTTTATCCCTGACTCGAAAATAAGAAAAGAGCTTCAGAACCATCATCTGTTCGGTTGCCTTTTTTTTTTTTTTTCCTATTCACTTATTTATTTATTTTAGAGAAAGAGCTCATGCACGTGAGTATGAAAGCCAGCAGACTCCACTGAGCATGGAGCCCAGTGGGGGGCTCGATCTCGCAGCTCTGAAATCATGATCTTAGCTGAAATTGTATGATCACCTGAGTGAGCCACCTAAGCGACCAACATCATCTCAGCTTTTAGACCTGAAGATATGGGGGCTATCAACTACATATTTGAAAACTATTTCACTAGTCCTGGGCCTCATGGTTTATTTTCTCAGATTCTAGAGAATAAATCTGGCTATAAATTCTAAACTTTTGACATTACTGTGAAGTTCATCATATACATATTATATATATGTATATATATACACATATATATAAAATGTATGAATATATATGTAATATACACACACACATACACATACACAAATGCTTTTCTTTCATCCCCAACTTTCAGATGAAGAAACTAAGGCACAAAGCGAGATATTACTTAAGAGGCTGTGTACTTAAGCATTGAACTCTCTATCCTTTCTGAACACTATACTCAGTGATGCAATTACTTCATCCTAAAATGACCAGAGTCCTCTTAAATCATGGTTCTTGTCTCTGATTACAGGTATATATGTTACAATTATAATAATAACAGATAACATTTATTAAGTATTTGATACATGCCTGGCATTGTATTATAGGACTATTACACTTGATCCTCAAAACTGTATGTGATAGATACTATTATTATTTCCATTTAACAAATGAAAAAGAAATTAGGCCTTAGAATTCTAAGATAATAAATTTACCCAAAGCCAAATAGCTCGTAGATGGGATTCAAATTCAATCTGACTCTTGAACCGAAGTGCTCACCTCTTAACACTATAAATCCTCTATGTAATAGGTATGTAATAGGTTACATGTTAAGAATTATCATTTTATATATTTGACTATAAATAAATAGTGAAACATAAATGTTCTTTCATCATACACAATGCATAAGCATATAATTGCAAATTAGCTGGAGACTTCTGAATGTATTTGTGATAGGAGATTTAAATTCAATAATTCTTCCTATATTCACTTTGGTAGATCTTTGTGCACTGCATGAAGAGGATTTCTGACCTTATGACTTCTTATAGGGTTTAAACAATGAGAGGTACTGGCAGGAAATCAGACAGAAGAAATGGAAATGTGGAGTAGTTGTTTTGCTTACTCAATTCCTGAAGGGTCCCCCCACCCATGTTGCAAGAGCACCAAGTCACTGCTCAGGCATAGCAGGGGTCACCTGTCCCCTGTTACCAGCCTACAAGTTCTGTACTACAGTTTGTGACTTCCCTCTATCCTGTCTACCCTTGTAAATCATTCCTTCACTAAACTCACTCAAACTACCCAATTTAAGAGCCATCTTTCTTCTCTGGACAAGACCGAAACTAACACAGAAGTGATAGGTTCTGGCATAGAACACATGTCTTAAATGTTAGTAGATAATATATCTGCATTTTATATGCATTTGTAACATTCATGTCTTTTTTTAAAATAGCAAAGATGTATCAGTGTGATTATAAAGAAAAGGATGTGTAATGTTACAGCAGACACACTTTTTTCAGACTTTTGATGTTGGCTTTTCAAACTGGATCTTGCAAATCACTTATGACTCAGTAAAGTACAATTTTAATGCAAGATGAATGGAATGTATAAGCAAACCCAGAATTATTTTGTGCAGAAAATTATTTTTGCTCACTTTAGCTGTGACAATTCCACTCTAATTAGGATGCTCTAAACAGCTGAAGATTTATGCTTTGCTGAAATATTGATGAGCCCAAACGAATTATGTCTAATACCACTAGTTTTTGTAAACATAGAGTCAAAGACACCTAGTCACTTACATTTATGAGATATGTGAGGAAATATTTGCAGGGCATCTCCTGGACAGGACATTGTGAGTTTAAAGACCTTGAGTGATCAATGGTAGTATTTTTCTATCCATAATGTTAAGCTAGAATATAGAGAAATAAGTACTCCAAATATGGGAGAGTATGTAAATTGATTTAAAGTTAAGAAAATCTCTTGAAGACTTTAGTAGAGCAATTCTGCCTCTAAGAATTTATCTGAAGAAAATAATCACAAACGTGTAAAGATTTATCTATTTATATGTTCACTGAGACAATCAATATAAACATCCATATTAATTATGGACATTATGACATTATGGAAGAATGCATAATGGCAGAGGCAAATGTTACCAAATATGCTAGGTGGGAAAAGAACAGTTAATAAAATTATATATAAGCTACTTCTGGTGCCAGCCAAAATGATGAAAACTGACTACAGACTATCACTTTCACTAATACAACTAAGAGCTCTGAAAAGAATACAAAAAGCAGCTACCTGAGGGCTTTGAAAAGTCACATAGCATATGGATTGAGAACTGTAAAACTTGAATGAGGATCCACAAGGGGTGAGGTTCATGAATTTTAATTTCCCTTTTCCCCTAGTTTTGACCTGAGTGCAAGCTGAGTCTTGGAGTTGTACAGCAAACACTGACACCAAAAATTCCAGGATAAATACCTTCTAGCCAGAAGACTGGGAAAAATGTTCCCGCATGTTAGAGATTGTGAGGAAGACCTTCTCCACCCCTACTTTTTCCCCTTTCATTCCCTCTCAGTTATAGAGCTACACCAGCAATAGTATAAGTATTTAAAATCCCAAGGACAACTCATGTCTCTAGCCAGAGGAACTGGGAAAAAGGAAGCCCCCCCTTGTATGAAGAGTTGGGGCGGGGAGAGTATGTTTTTTTTTTTTTCTTTTGCTGTATCACTGTAAGGCAACCCCAATTGTGTAGGACTACATGACAGGATAGGAGATTAAAATTCTGAAAGGATTCCATCTTTCTGGCCAGAGGAACCAAGAAAAGGAGCAACTGAAGGTTGGAGAGAAATCTCCAATAATGAGAGAAATCGTGGCGAGAAGGGAGCTGAAAAAGGACACTCCCAGCAAAGTAGAAATAGAAGGAAATGTACTCAAACTGATAAAGAGGATTTGCAAAATGATTTATAGTTATAATTAATTGCAAAAGACCATTTTCTTCCTAAAAAAGAAGTAAGGAAGAGGTATCCAGTCTCACAACTTCTGTCCAATATTCTACTAGAAGTCTTAACCAGTGTAATAAAACATGAAAAAGAAATAAAAGTTATGAAGATTGGGGGAAAAAAAGAAAACTCTCTATTATCAGACAACATGACTGTCTACATAAAAATAAAGAGAGAGACATTCCTATGGAATCTACAGCAAAGCTCTTAGAATAAATAAGTGAGTTTAGCATCTCTATATACTACAAACTAATAAGGAAAACAGTACTATTTGTTTCACTGAGGAGGATATACACATGGCAAGTAAGCACAAAAAAGAATGTGTAACATTATTCATCATTTGAGAAATGTAAATTATAACCACAATAAGATATTACCACACACTAATCAAAATGGCCAAAATAAATGATATCATCAAATAACTGGCAAGAGTGGGAGAAACTGTATTGCTCACACATTGCTAATGTGAAATGAAAAACAGTGCAGCCACTATGTTGTCCTGGGCAGTTTCTTTGAAAATTAAGTTTGCAAGCACCACACAATCTAGCTACTGCCTTCTTGAATATTTATGCCAGAGAAATGAAAACTTATGTTCACACAAATACCTGTACATAAATGTTAGTAGCAGTTTTATTCATAATAGTTCAAAACTGGAAACAATCCAGATGTCCTTTAGTGGGTGACTATTTAAACTGTGATACACTCATACCATGAAATACTATTCAGTGATAAAAAGGAACAAACTACTGACACATGTAACAATTTGGATGTATCTCCAGAGAATTATTCTGAGTGAAAAAAGCCCATTCTAAAAAGTCATATGTACATCATTTCATTTATATAAGATTCTTGAAATGACAAAATCATAGAAAGAGGGAATAAATTAATGGGGTTGGGGATAGGGTAGAGGAAGAAAGTGGGTATGGCTATAAAAGGGCTAAATAAGGGGTCTTTGCAGTGAAGGAACTCTTCCATATCTTGACTGTTTAAATGACAATATCCTGGTTGTGATATACTACAGTTGTGTAAGATGTCACTATTGGGGGAAACTGAGTACAGCCTACACAGATCTCTCTGTATTATTTCTTACAACTGATATTAATCTATAATTGTCTCAATAAAAATTTCAGTTACATAAAAAAGATTTAATTGCCATTTGTAATAACATGGATGGACCTAGAGAGTATTGTGCTAAGTGAAAAAGGCGAATACCACATGATTTCACTCTTATGTAATTTAAAAACCAAACCAAAAAAAACAAGAAAGAAAAAGAAAGAGAGAGAGAAGCATACTTTTAAATAAGGAGAACAAACTGGTGGTTTCTAGAGGGGAAGTTGGGGGTATGGGGAAAACAGATAAAAAGAATCAAGAGTATACATATCTTGGCACCTGGGTGGCTCAGACAGTTAAGGGTCTGCCTTTGGCTCAGGTCATGATCCTGGGGTCCTGGGACTGAGTCCCACATTGGGTTCCCTGCTCAGCAGGAAGTCTGCTTCTCCCTCTACACTTACCCCCTGCTCATGATCTCTCTCTCTCTCAAAAAAAAAAAAAAAAAGTACACTTATCTTGATGAGCAACAAGAAGTTTATAGAATTGTTGAATCATTATACTGTTCACCTGAAACTAATATAACACTGTAAGTTAATTATTCTTTAATAAAAAAAATTTAATGAAAGAATAATTTTTGAAGTACAATTTGTAATAGCACTAATAAAAATAAAACACTTAGGGCTAAATCTAACAAAATATGTGCAGGACCCATATTCTGAAAACTGCAAAACACTGATGAAAGAAATCAAAGACCTAAATAAATGGGGAAATATATTATGTGCATGAGCTAGAAGAGTAAATATTGTTAAGATGACAATTTTCCTTTAACTGTTCTCTAGATTCAGTGAAATTCCTCTCAAACATTCCAGCAGGATTATTCATAGACACTGAAAGAGTATTCCATGAAGTAATTAGAATAGCCTCCACAAATTTTGGAAAAGAACAAAATTGGAGGACTCACACTACGTGCTTTCAAGACTCACAATAAAGCTGTAATAATCAATATAGTTTGATACTTGTGAACAGACAAACACATACAGCAGAAATAGACCTACAATGCAGTCGAACTGATTTGTGACAAAGTTGCAAAGGCAATTCAGTGGTGAAAGGATAGCCTTTTCAAGAAATGGTCCTGGAACAACTGTATACCCATTTACAAAAAAAAGGCGGGGAAGAGGGGGGATGGGGACTCAGCTCAACACTTAGCTAACACCATATCCAAAAAACTAAGTCCAGGTAGATTATAGGCCTAAAGGTAAAAATCTAAAACTATAAAACTTCTAGAGGGGAATAGAGGAGAAATTCTTTATGAGCTTGGGTTAAGTAAAAGGTTCATACATAAAGATCAAAATCATGTTCCATAAAAGAAAAAAATAATTAAATGTCATCAAAATGATAAATTTGGTTCTGCAAAAGGCACTACTAATAAAATGCAAAGATACCTCACAGACAGGGAAAAAAAAGTTTACCAATCACATATTTGGCAGAGAACTTTTATCTGGCAAATGCAAGAACTCTCAAATCTTAAAAAGTAAGAACACAAACTATTTTTTTTTAATGAGCAAAATATTTGAACAGACATTTTGAAGACAATACACTTATGTTATAAAAATGCACAGTAAATAGGGGAGGAGTCAAGATGGCAGAGAAGTAGCAGGCTGAGACGACATCAGGTAGCAGGAGATCAGCTAGATAGCTTATCTAACCATTGCGAACACCTACAAATCCAAGGGGAAATCGAAGAGAAGAAGAGCAACAATGCTAGAAACAGAAAATCGATCACTTCTGAAAGGCAGGACCTGCAGAGAAGTGAATCCAAAGTGATGGGAAGATAGACCGTGGGTGGGGGGCAGCTCCTGGCAAGCGGCGGAAGAATGGAACACAAAATCAGGACTTTTAAAAGTCTGCTCCACGGAGGGACATCACTCCAGAGGCTAAACCGGGAGAGGAAGCCCACGCAGGGTCAGCATAACCCCATATCCCGCAGGGTCACAGAAGGACCGGGGGTGTCTGAGTGTCGCAGAGTTTGCAGGTATTAGAGAGGGGAAGCTGGCTACAGCGACAAAACCGAGGAGTGAGCTCTCAGCTCGGGGTTACCTTGAACCCGTCACAGGCTGGGTTGAGCTCGGAGCGAGGCCAGAGGCCACGGAGACGGAAGAGACCGGGCGCTTTTCTCCAAGTGCAACTGATTGAGCACTTTCCTCCAAGTGCGACCAGAGGCCAGGGAGACGGGGGCGGTTGGGTGCTTTTCTTTGAGGGCGCACTGAGGAGCAGGACCCTGAGCTCCTCGGCTCCCCGAGCTCTCGGGAGACTGGGAGGCCGCCATCTTCATTCCCGTCCTCCGGAACTCTACAGAAAGTGCTCAGGGAACAAAAGCTCCCGAAAGCAAACCTGAGCGGATTACTTAGCCCGGCCCCTGGTAAGGGGGGTGCAATTCCGCCTGGGGCAAAGACACTTGAGAATCACTACAACTGGCCCCTCCCCCAGAAGATCAACAAGAAACCCAGCCAAGACCACCTTCACTCACCAAGGAGAACAGCAGAATTCCAGAGAAGGAGAAAGCAAATCTTATCTGGACAAAATGACAAGGTGGAAAAACTCACCACAAAAAAAAAGGACAAGAGGCGGTACCAAAGGCTGGGAACCTAATCAATACAGACATTGCTAATATGACAGATCTAGAGTTCAGAATGATGATTCTCAAGGTTCTAGCTGGGCTCGAAAAAGGCATAGAAGATATTAGAGAAACCCTCTCCGGAGAGATAAAAGCCCTTTCTGGAGAAATAAAAGAACTAAAATCTAACCAAGTTGAAATAAAAAAAGCTATTAATGAGGTGCAATAAAAAATGGAAGCTCTTACTACTAGGATAAATGAGGCAGAAGAAAGAATCAGTGACATAGAAGACCAAATGACAGAGAATAAAGAAGCTGAGCAAAGGAGAGACAAACAAATACTGGACCACGAGGAGAGAATTTGAGAGATAAGTGACACCATAAGAGGACACAACATTAGAATAATTGGGATTCCAGAAGAAGAAGAAAGAGAGAGGGGAGCAGAAGGTATATTGGAAAGAATTATTGTAGAGAATTTCCCTAATATGGCAAAGGGAACAAACATCAAAATCCAGGAGTTGCTAAGAACGCCCCTCAAAATCAATAAAAATAGGTCCACACCCCATAACCTGATAGTAAAATTTACAAGTCTTGGTGACAAAGAGAAAATCCTGAAAGCAGTCCGGGAAAAGAAGTCTGTAACATACAAGGGTAAAAATATTAGATTGGCAGTGACCTATCCACAGAGACCTGGCAGGCCAGAAAGAACTGGCAGGATATATTCAGAGCACTAAACGAGAAAAACATGCAGCCAAGAATACTATATCCAGCTAGGCTATCATTGAAAATAGAAGGAGATTTTAAAAGCTTCCAGGACAAACAAAAACTGAAAGAATTTGCAAACACCAAACCAACTCTACAGGAAATATTGAAAGGAGTCCTCTAAGCAAAGAGAGACCCTAAAAGTAGTAGATCAGAAAGAAACAGAGACAATATACAGTAACAGTCACCTTACAGGCAATACAATGGCACTAAATTCATATCTCTCAGTAGTTACCCTGAATGTTAATGGGCTAAATGCCCCAATCAAAAGACACAGGGTATCAGAATGGATAAAAAACAAAACTCATCAATATGCTGCCTACAAGAAACTCATTTTAGACCCGAAGACACCTCCAGATTTAAAGTGAGGGGGTGGAAAACAATGTACCATGCTAATGGACATCAGAAGAAAGCTGGGGTGGCAATCCTTATATCAGATCAATTAGATTTTAAGCCAAAGACTATAATAAGAGATGAGGAAGGACACTATATCATACTCAAAGGTTCTGTCCAACAAGAAGACCTAACAATTTTAAATATCTATTCCCCTAACATGGGAGCAGCCAACTATATAAACCAATTAATAACAAAATCAAAGAACTCCATAGACAATAAAACAATAATAGTAGGGGACTTTAACACTCCCCTCACTGAAATGGACAGATCATCTAAGCAAAAGGTCAACAAGGACATAAAGGCCTTAAATGACACACTGGACCAGATGGACATATATATTATGTCCATATATATTCAGAACATTCCATCCCAAAATAACAGAATACACATTCTTCTCTAGTGCACACGGAGCATTCTCCAGAATAGACCACATCCTGGGACATAAATCAGGTCTCAACTGGTATCAAAAGATTGGGATCATTCCCTGCATATTTTCAGACCACAATGCTCTGAAGCTAGAACTCAATCACAAGAGGAAATTTGGAAAGAGCCCAAATACATGGAGACTAAACAGCATCCTTCTAAAAAATGAATGGGTCAACCAGGAAATTAAAGAAGAATTGAAAAAATTCATGGAAACAAATGATAATGAAAACACAATGGTTCAAAATCTGTGGGACACAACAAAGGCAGTCCTGAGAGGAAAATATATAGTGGTACAAGTCTTTCTCAAGAAACAAGAAAGGTCTCAAGTACACAACCTAACCCTACACCTAAAGAAGCTGGAGAAAGAACAAGAAAGAAACCCTAAACCCAGAAGGAGAAGACAAATCATAAAGATCAGAGCAGAAATCAATGAAATAGAAAGCAAAAAAACAATAGAACAAATCAACGAAACTAGGAGCTGTTTCTTTGAAAGAATTAATAAGATTGACAAACTCCTGGCCAGATTTATCAAAAAGAAAAGAGAAAGGACCCAAATAAATAAAATCATGAATGAAAGAGGAGAGATCACAACTAACAGCAATGAAATACAGACAATTTTAAGAACATACTATGAGCAACTCTACGCCAACAAATTTGACAATCTGGAAGAAATGGATGCATTCCTAGAGACATATAAATTATCACAACTGAACCAGGAAGAAATAGAAAACCTGAACAGACCCATAACCAGTAAAGAGATTGAAACAGTCATCAAAAATTTCCAAACAAACAAAAGTCCAGGGCCAGATGGCTTCCCAGGGGAATTCTACCAAACATTTAAAGAAGAATTAATTCCTATCCTCCTGAAACTGTTCCAAAAAATAGAAATGGAAGGAAAACTTCCAAACTCATTTTATGAGGCCAGCATCACCTTGATCCCCAAACAAGACAAGGATCCCATCAAAAAAGAGAATTACAGAGCAACATCCTTGATGAACACAGATGCGAAAATTCTCACCAAAATACTGGCCAATAGGATCCAACAGTACATTAACAGGATTATTCACCACAACCAAGTGGGATTTATTCCAGGGCTGCAAGGTTGGCTCAATATCCGCAAATCAATCAATTACAACACATTACAGATACATACAGATACAACACATTAATAATAGAAAGAACAAGAACCAGATGATACTCTCAATAGATGCTGAAAAAGCATTTGACAAAGTATAGCATCCCTTCCTGATCAAAACTCTTCAAAGTATAGGGATAGAGGGCACATACCTCAATATTATCAAAGCCATCTATGAAAAACCCACCGCAAATATCATTCTCAATGGAGAAAAACTGAAAGCTTTTCTGCTAAGGTCAGGAGCACGGCAGGGATGTCCATTATCACCACTGCTATTCAACATAGTACTAGAAGTCCTAGCCTCAGCAATCAGACAACAAAAAGAAATTAAAGGCATCCAAATCGGCAAAGAAGAATTCAAACTATCACTCTTTGCAGATGATATGATACTATATGTGGAAAACCCAAAAGACTCCACTCCAAAACTGCTAGAACTTATACAGGAATTCAATAAAGTGTCAGGATATAAAGTCAATGCACAGAAATCAGTTGCATTTCTTTACACTAACAACAAGACAGAAGAAAGAGAAATTAAGGAGTCAGTCCCATTTACAATTGCACCCAAAACCATAAGATACCTAGGAATAAACCTAACCAAAGAGGCAAAGAATCTATACTCAGAAAACTATAAAGTACTCATTCCTCAAGTACTTCCTCAAGTACTTGAGGAAGACACAAAGAAATGGAAAAATGTTCCATGTTCATGGATTGGAAGAATAAATATTGTGAAAATGTCTATTCTACCTAAAGCAATCTACACATTTAATGCAATCCCTATCAAAATCCCATCCATTTTTTTCAAAGAAATAGAACAAACAATCCTAAAATTTATATGGAACCAGAAAAGACCTCGAATAGCCAAAGGAATATTGAAAAAGAAAGCCAAAGTTGGTGGCATCACAATTCCGGACTTCAAGCTCTATTACAAAGCTGTCATCATCAAGACAGCATGGTACTAGTACAAAAACAGACACATAGATCAATGGAACAGAATAGAGAGCCCAGAAATAGACCCTCAACTCTATGGTCAACTAATCTTCGACAAAGCAGGAAAGAATGTCCAATGGAAAAAAGACAGCCTCTTCAACAAATGGTGTTGGGAAAATTGGACAGCCACGTGCAGAAAAATGAAATTGGACTATTTCCTTACACCACAAATGAAAATAGACTCAAAATGGATGAAGGACCTCCATGTGAGAATGGAATCCATCAAAATCCTTGAGGAGAACACAGGCGGCAACCTCTTTGACCTCAACCGCAGCAACTTCTTCCTAGGAACATCGCCAAAGGCAACAGAAGCAAGGGCAAAAATGAACTCTTGGGATTTCATCAAGATCAAAAGCTTTTGCACAGCAAAGGAAACAGTTAACAAAACCAAAAGACAGCTGACAGAATGGGAGAAGATATTTGCAAATGACATATCAGATAAAGGGCTAGTATCCAAAATCTATAAAGAGCTTAGCAAACCCAACACCCAAAGAACAAATAATCCAATCAAGAAATGGGCAGAGGACATGAACAGACATTTCTGCAAAGAAGACATCCAGATGGCCAACAGACACATGAAAAAATGCTCCACATCACTCGGCATCAGGGAAATACAAATCAAAACCACAATGAGATATCACCGCACACCAGTCAGAATGGCTAAAATTAACAAGTCAAGAAATGACAGATGCTGGTGGGGATGCGGAGAGAGGGGAACCCTCCTACACTGTTGGTGGGAATGCAAGCTGGTGCAATCACTCTGGAAAACAGTGTGGCGGTTCCTCAAAAAACTGAAAATAGAGCTACCCTATGACCCAGCGATTGCACTACTGGGTATATATCCTAAAGATACAAACGTGGTGCTCCAAAGGGGCACGTGCACCCGAATGTTTATAGCAGCAATGTCCACAATAGCCAAACTATGGAAAGAACCTAGATGTCCATCAACAGATGAATGGATAAAGAAGATGGGGTATATACACAATGGAATACTATGCAGCCATCAAAAGAAATGAAATCTTGCCATTTGTGATGACGTGGATGGAACTAGAGGGTATTATGCTTAGTGAAATAAGTCAATCGGAGAAAGATAACTATCATATGATCTCCCTGATATGAGGAAGTGGAGATGCAACGTGGGCGCGGGGGTTGAGGGGTAGAAAAAGAAAAAATGAAAGAAGGTGGGATCGGGAGGGAGACAAACCATAAAAGACTCAATCTCAAAAAGCAGAGTGAGGGTTGCTGGGGGGAGGGGGAATGGGAGTGGGTGGTGGGATTGGACATTGGGGAGGGTATGTGCTATGATGAGTGCTGTGAAATGTGTAAACCTGACGATTCACAGACCTGTACCCCTGGGGATAAAAATACATTATATGTTTATTTAAAAAAATAAGTTTAATTCAAAAAAATGAAATAAAATGCACAGTAAAGGATGCTTAACATCATTAGTCATGAGGAAAATGCAAATTAAAAGTGCAGTGAGATACCACTAGAGAGGGGCTGGAATCTGGGCGCCTGGGTGGCTCAGTGGGTTAAGAGTCAGTCTTTGACTCAGGTCATGATCCCAGAGTCCTGGGATGGAGCCCTGTGTGGGCCCAGCCTACTCAGCGGGGAGTCTGCCTTTCCCTCTCCCTCTGCTCCTCTCCATCTCGTGCCCTTCTCTCTTAAATAAGTAAGTAAAATCTTTATAAAAAAAAAAAAAACCCCCCAACCCCCCCCCCCCCCAAAAACAAGGGCTAGAATCATTAAAATAGAAGAAAGACTGACAATGTTACACATTAATGAGGGCACAGAGCAACTGAAACTCTCATGAATTGCTAATGGCAATGCAGCACGGCACATCCACTCTGGAAGACAGTTTGGTGGTCTCTATCAAGTCAAACATATACTTGCCATAAAACCAAACAATTCCACTCCTGGGTACCTACTCAAAACAACAAAAACTCATGTTCACACAAAAACACGTATGTAAGTGTTTATAGTAGCTTTTATCATAATCACCTCAAACTAGAAAAAATTAAATGCACTTTAACTTATGAATCGATGAACAAAGTGGTACACAATGCCATGAAATACCACTCAACAACAAAATGGAACAAACCACCAACATACACAACATGGAGGAATCTAAAATGTATTGTGCTAAATGAAGAGAGTCAGACTCAAAAGGCTACATATGGTATGCCTTATATATATTTTCTATGTATATGTGAAACTATAGCAATAGGGAACAAATCTGCGGTCCCAGAGAAGGGTCTGACTGTAAGGAGTCAGCATAAAAGAATATTTTTATGTGATTATGGTGGTGGCTACAGAATTCTATGCATCTGTCAAAAATCACTGAATTGTACACCAGAAAGTGAATTTTGGTGTATGTTAATTTAAAAAATAAATGTATACAAACCATATGCACACACTGAACTTTTGTTTTAAAGGGAAAAAAAAATATATATATATATATAGCTCAAAAGGCAAATACCAAAATACTAACATTGGTATCCTTGAGTGATAAATATTTTTCTCTATAATTTAAAAATAATTTTTTGCAAAGAATGTAATTTTTTGTGAAATCTGACTATATATGTGCATACACATATATACATATACATATATTTTGCTGTCTGGTTCTCTGTGTATGTATATATGCAAAGCTCTGAAATAAATACCATCTTGGGGTGACTAGGTGTCTCAGTCGGTTAGGCATCCAACTCTTAGTTTCAGCTCAGGTCATGATCTTGGGGTCATACGATCAAGCCCTGTGTCAGCTTCTGCAATCAGTGTGAAGTCTGCTCGAGATTCTCTCTTTCCCTCTCCCTCCACCCCTAGCTCGTCCTCTCTTTCTCTCAAATAAATAAATAAGTCTTTTTAAAAATAAAAATAAATAAATACCATCTTGAAGCCCTAAAATACTAAGATGCACAGAAAATCAGAGATCATTAAAATGGAATATATTTCCTTCCCAATGGCTTTCTGTATTGTACAAATTTTCTATGATTCTATGTGTTGTTTTTTATATTAAAATTTTAAATTATAACACGGCCTGACATGTCTAAATATGTCAATACTTAAGGGGCTAGATCGTTGTCAAACTGACTTTTTAGAATTCCACACTTCTAAAGCCCTGTAATGAACACATTCCATTTTCTCAAGCTTCCGAATGATAGCAATTCTTGCCACTTTGCAAATTCAAGCAATTCCTCTGGTTGTTCTTGATTAGCATATCTTGATCTAGCATATCAAAACTACCTTCCATATCTTGCTCCATCCCACAACAGATCCCATCAAGAGGTCTTTCACGTTCAAAGAGTTCTCTGTGCTCACAGTACCTGGCAGGACCACGCCCCAGGTGAGAAATGGGCCCTTTAACTGTCTGGCCACGGGCTGCAGACACAAAAGAACGCTATGTTGTTATGGAATCTGAAGCAATAAGATTTTTCCAAATATACTTGAATCACAGGAACATCTGATTCAATATGGAAAATTGTACTATTGTTCACACTTCCACAGAAACATATGACATTTCAGGGGAGCACAGAGAAACAAATGAAAACCCTCAAGAGCAGCTACCAATTTTGCTAAATGTTATACCAGACATGGAGGATGGCGGGGATGGGGAAAAAAGTGACCTCAACTAGTGGTCAGATGACTTTCTGTAATTTCAATAACATTTGCAACTAAGAAAGGGAATAGGTGATTATATCATCAACTATTTTCCCCACTCTAACAAAACCAGGCCCCTTTTTTATGTCTAATCCAAAAGAAACATTTTCAAAGAGGGTGAAGAGGATTCTATGTGAAGTATTATACTCATAATGCTTCCCTTGGGTTAGGAAAAAAGCGTTATTTCATCCTTAAAGCTTATGTGCACATTTTAGGGTCAAGTCTAAGTCTACTGGAAAAAAAAAATGTGCAGTTTCACCCTCTTTGTGTGATATCCAAATAAAACAAAACAAACAAAAAACCCACGTAATTTTGTTCAGAGTACTCTATGAACTACTGGCCTTCACATGACTGGCAAAACAAAGTACCATAGTTACATAATGATACACAGAATCTCCTCTTAAGATATTTTATTTCCTATTTAAAATTAAGCCATGAACTAGAGTCAAGAATATTTTATTACAGCTACATAAGTAAATATAAGACAAATTTAAATGCTTCAGTCAGTATACTTATGCAATTTATTCTTTTCAACATTTTTTTAAATGTCAAAAATTCTTAGCATGTCTAAAAGCAAAAAAATGTATCCCCCAGGTATATTTGACCATTTCCTGCTCTTTGAACACCCCAAGCTTTTCAACATCTGAGCTCTTATTTATCCTGCTCCCTCTGTGATTTCCTTAAATTCTTTTGCAATAAGGATTTAGATAACAAAAATAAATACCTAGATTATATTACTTTAAACCTCTACAAAAATGCCTTCGCCCAGTCAAAATATAACACCACGTTTTTTGGCTTTCATAAAAATCACAATGTAAGAAACATAGTTTTAAGAATATTTCTATATATTGTGCTAAAAATCAATCAAAGGCATTATTTACAGCACTACCCAATGTCCTTTATAAAACAGTCTGAGGGATAAATAACCCTGAAAAGTCAGTGCCTAGAAAGAACCACTCTATTTTTCCTGATAAATTGCTATGCTTCCTTTATTCCAATGCTAAGGACAACACAATCAAGTATGTATTCTTTTTTCCCTTGGTTGCCCTGAAGATTACCTAAATTTGTTTTTCAATTTCAATAAATAACCTCTCCCTAGTACTTAATACATATTTCTCTTTTATTTTTAAGTTGTAATTTTTTTACAACATGTTTTTAATTATGCCACAGTGGAAGTCACTTTAAATATGTTTCGAAATATGTTTAAATATACTTTAAATATAGTGGGCAGAAATAATGCTGAGACTGCAACCTACACGTTATTCCATGTTAAGTCATAATACAAAACCAGTGTGGCCTAGGGCAGCATTTACCAAACTCGAACATGCCAAGCAGTCACATAATGATCTTACTAAAAGTGTGGATTCTGCTCAGAAGGTCTGGAGTAGAGCCCGAGGTTCCATAGTTCTAATGGGCTCCCAGATAAGGTCACTTCTACTGGCCCTCAGACCACATTTGGAGGAGGTGGGGTCTAAACAGTGCTCTGCCCATGCGTGAAGGAAAAGTTAGGACAAGACAAGCAATGAATATGGCGGAGACCTAGGTCACTAGAACCCTCACAATGGTGAACACTACAAATTAGAGCCAACGGGATAGCCTATTTCTGTATCAGTCTTTAAAAATCAAAAGGTCTTAAATTCGGTATCAATATTAATTTACTTTTTTATATAACAAATGTCCAGCTCATGTTTTTCAGAGAAGTTGATTCTGATTGATGTGTTAGACATTGCACCATAGACATTTAAAGAAAATTATGGTTGGTATATTTCAAAAATCCCTCTTATTCTGAATGTTTTAGGAGGAAATAGGACAAGAAAACTCACTGAATATTTGGAAAGTTTCCATTTATTCAAATGTTTACTAAACACCTATTATACTCCAGCACTACGTTGAGGTCTCAACATACAATTGCCTTTTTCTTTTAATTTATTTATTCTGGTTTTATTCCGATTCTTCATTTTTACTATCTTTGGGAGCAATCATTGTATAAGTTGGGGAATTATCCTTTAATCAGCAAATAAGTGAATGAATCTGCATCATTTCAAGAAAATTCATTAGCTGTGATACTGGTTAAGGAGCTATTTAAATGTTAGTTCACATAGATTTTCTGTCTTTCTGTCTTATTTCGGTTAAGAGAGTATTCCTTCTCCTGACATGGCCTATTGCATAACGATAGATTCTAAAATACTTCACAGTAAAGAAAAGATCTAGTTTTCCCCATGTTGTTCAGTTTTTATAGATTCTCATAGTGCCCATTGTTATGTCTCCTCTGCATAGTTTCATGGATGCAGTAGGCAAAAACCTATATTTTGGTTAAAGCTAAAGCTAAAATTAACCAGTTATCTAATATACATAAAGAACTAGCTGAGTCATTGCATAAGTATGACAACATTTAAGTTTCTTTCTGGGTCGGAGGATTTAAAACCAGGTGTACTAGTTTTCTATCGCAGCTATAACAAATTACCATAAATTTAGTGACTTAAACAGTACAGATTCATTATTTTATAGTTCTGGAGGTCAGAAGTCCCAAATGGGTCTCACTGGGCTAAATCAAGGCATCAGCAGGACTTGGTTTCTACTCAAGGCTCTAGAGAAGAATTTATTTTCTGTTCTTTCTGGCTTCTACACACCTCCCACATTCTTTGGCTCTTGGCCCCTTCCTTCACCTTCCAACCCAGCAAAGTTGTGTCTCTCTGTGATTTTCTTCCACAGTCACATCTTCTTCCAACCAACTCTTCCCTTCTGCCTCCTTCCATTTTAAGAATCTCTGTGATTATATTGGGTCACATGGATGATCTGGGATAACTTCCCTATTTTAAGGTCAGCTGCCTAGCAACCTTAATTTCTTTTGCTGTGTAACCTAATACACTCACAGGTACGAAAGGATTAAGATGTAGCCATCTTTGAGGGCTCATCGGTCTGCTTAACACACCAAGACAGGGTTCCATTTCTATTTACTAACTTGAATTTTCGAAACACTTGAGTTCTCTTACAGTTTTTTCAATGCTAGAAGTTCTTAGGGGAAGAACAGGGTAGGATTACTGATAGCAAAAACTTGTGTTTCAGGTTTTAACCATGAAATCTGATTCTATTGCAAAGACTCTGACCCTCAGTGTAAGATATGGATATAGCCGAAATGGCCACTGCCCCAGAACCAACTGGTCCCGGATACAAGTGGCCTGAGACTCCTGATTGACGTTCTGGTAAACTGATGAGGTGGACCACGGAATCAGACTGTGGCCACCAGGATAATTCCTGACTCTGCAGTCCAAGTTGGCTAGAAAAAGGGCTTTCTCACTAAAGTTTTAGAAGCTAAACCCTCGTCCAAAATTGCTCCAATGAGCTTAGAATCATTAAAACTGTCCAAGGCACTAAGTAATCAAGATTATTTGTTTTAAACATGCAAAAAAATGAGAAGTCAGGTATATTAGAGTAGCCTAATTTTTCCATGTCATTACTAAGGACCGTGCAGAAGACTATTTCAACAACTTTACAGTGCATAAGCTCTAAAAACTCAATCTCTAATCATTAAAAGAATAACACTTTGCATGAATGTTTTTATGAATACAGTTTAGACAGACCTTCTCATAGGAACTCTTGATTAAAGATAATTATTAGGTTTCAATCAGAAGTCACAGAAAGTAAAAAGTCTGAATAGGCTGAAGGCCCTACAAAAACTGAATCTAAATATGAAACAAACGGAATCAAGTTTGAATTTATGGCCTGAATTCTAGGAGGTAAAAGTATGTTTGTGGTGATTAAATACTTAAAGCAGGCACATCCCATCATCAAATGCTAAAATAGAAACTGTATGGCAGTTTCCGCAGAGTCAAATCGCCTCTACTGTGCTATCATGTCATACAAAGGTTATGGGAAGTACATTGTTTCTTGAGAGCCTTGTTATTTAACACACAGTAAGCAATGCCCAATGTGAGAAGTCGTCATCTCTCACGGGTTAATGGATACCCCAATTTCTACCCCTCTCACCTGCTGTCCTCCACCCTCACTCCCCTAAAACTGTTCCTAATACAAAGGTGCTTCTGAGAACTATCCATAGCTCCCATGGTCCTGGTAGGGTCTCCAACAATACTTCAGCTCAGCACTGCTCCTTGGCAACACCAAAATGGGCCAGCTCTAAGTGAGATCTGATTAAGGGATGGGAAAAGGGAGGGATCCAAGAGGAATTTTATTTGCATAGCCCCTGAAAGAATTCCGAAAATCTATGCACATATTTTTAAATAACATCTAAACATTTTTAACAGAAGTTTAAACACTTGAAAAAGGAACATGATTTCGAATGCTCTGATACATATTTATCAGAACCTCAGGGCTACAGATTTCACTCAATCTATGGTAAATGTCTGCTCTATCACATAATTGGCAGAGCCCACTCTCATAGACAAGCCAATCAACCCAATAAGACTTTCTGTCAAAACAAGCCTGACTTCGTTTTTTTCAGTCAAATGTGAAAATAGTCCTGGTGACAGTCTGTATTCTGAATGCTAAAAGGAACAGATAAATACAGCACAGAGCCTTGTCATGTGCTCACCCCTTGGATGAATGAGGAAAAAAGGAAGGAGAACTGACAGGCATTATCCATGTTCAGAGGCAGATCAGTTTCGAGGAAGAGAAGCTGAGAATCTGAAAACTGAAACCTTGAAACCCTCTATGCCCTGGGAAGTCTTGAAGCCCAAAGGCATGTACATGGTTCGGAAACTGCTGAGAAAAAGTGCTTAAATTCTTCTTTGAAAGTATCTAACGTGAAACAAATATGAAGTGGTGTTTCTTTAAAAAAAGGCCCTCTGACTGCATTTCTTTGAGGGATCCTAAGCCTCTGGAAATACCTTAACACAGGTATCATGTTCTCCTCATCAAAAGGGAGGGTCAACAATTAGAGATTATAACCTTGCTTATCTGCCAACCTTGTGTATAATCTTGGATGGGCAGTTGTGCTGTCCCAGGATTTGCTTCTACATTATCTCTAGTCCTTGGAACTCCTTGATTTGTTCTAACCCTCTACCCATAATTGGTCATTGTTGAGTGTGTTTCACCAAGTCTAAATTAGTCGCCTTTCCCCTTTAAGCTCCTAGATTTCACCCCATGTCATAATTGGGCCTAATGCTCATATTCTGATGCTCTGAACTTTTTTAGTGCCAGAAGTAGATAAACTTAAAAAAAAAAAAAAAAACTGCAACTGCCAAGGCTATCCTGTTGTGCCGACAGGGCTGCTTATGCAAACTACTGAAAACTCAGTTGGAAATAGAAGGAGTGTAAAGACATACTGGTAACGCATTTTTAAAACCTCTCACCTAATGTTTTTGGGAGAAAGGTTAGAAGTAAATTACTGACAATGGGCAAGAAAACAGATGCAAAGGAGACAACTTTATTAGGGGCTTTCTCTTCTTTATGAGGATTTTGGTCCTTTCAGAGGAGCTCCAAGTAATTCGACAATACCCAGTTTCCTTCAGTTGCTGCAACTTGATCCCACGGTGGGTGCTCTGGAAAGCACGCTGCCGGCGAATGGGTCTGAGGCCACTCCAGATCAAGGTCGTCTGATCCATTTGTTAAGTTGAGACTCCTTCCGTGTCACCTCTTAGAAGCAGGTCTGTGTTCCCCTCCAAAGAGCCCACCACCTGGCTGTGCCCACTTCCATTCGTGCCCCAGCTACCACGTAAGGGGTGGTTCAGAGGTGCTGCTACGGGGGCAGCCAGGCCTTTACGCGCAAGTACTGAGGGAGAGGCGAGCACACCGGTGGAGGCTGGAGGGGCGCGCGCGCGCGCAGGTGCCCGCGCACCCACCCCACCCCCGCTACACACACCAACTCGGGGTGCAGGGCGGACGCGGGAGGGGAGCGGAAGGCCTTACCAGATCAATGAACGTCAGGAATTTCCAGCTCCCGCCGTAGGTCTGATGCGAGGGCATTTCGATGGCCTTGTAGTTGCACAGGATAGAGCAGTAGGACAGCAGAATCGCCACCCGCAGCACCTGGCACGGGACAAGCGCCATGTTCGCGAAAGGCCTGGCAGGCTGGAAGGCGAGGAGGGAAGGCTGGAGCAGCAGGGCGCGCGGGGGAGGGCGCCGGGGGAACCCTGGCGCCGCCAGCCGCAGGGCGGGCCGGGCCGGGGCGGAGCCGGGCGGAGTGGGGCGGGGTCTGCGGTGGGCTTGCCCCGCGGGACCGGCGACCAGGAGCGCCTGGCGACCTGCGCGGGCGGGGCGGCGGTGGCGGGCCCACCGTGGCGTCAGCTCTTTCGTCATCTCCGTCATTCTGCTCCTGCGTTCGCGGGGCCCCGGGACACCCGGCCAGGGCGCCCCCTAGGCGTCCTTTGGGTGGGTGGGCGGCCTCCGAGTGCGGCCGGGGCTGGGGAAGCGGGCGGCGCGCTGTGGAGCCGCCGCGGGTGGGATCTGCAAGGCGGGGGCAGCGGGAGGGCGTGTGTGTGTGTGTGTGGGGGGGGTGTCCTGACAGAGGGGACCCCAGTGGGGACAAACATTGCAGCCGGGGGGTGGATTGCGGCGGAGATGGTTCCTGCTGGCCGAGGCGGATGCTCCGTGCGGAGGGACCGGTGGAGGCCTGGACGTGGGGTGTAAATCCGCGCGGGAGGGCTACCGAGTGACTATTTATTTTGAACCCAACTAGATTTTTACTGATAAGAATTTTAATCACTCTGAAATTACCTTATAAATTCTATTCCAGCGGACGGACTGCCCTGTGCTCCTCCTCCACAGGAGATTTATAAATAGCATGTTAATATGTAATACAACAGGACAGACCATGAACTTTGGACAGGAGGTTTATAAGTAAAAGGTTATAGAGAAAGGGGTGTCAGATAACTGTTTCTGCTTGAAGATTGCGTTCATCTTCGAAACAAATCGTTCTGAATTTGGAAGCAAAAACCGGTGTGTAACTTAATACTAATCTTTTGAAGGTTAAACTGACATTGCCCTTTTACTTATTTCTTTCCTACCGTACAATACCAGAGCTTAGTGGAAGGAAAATAAATATAAACTGGATTCCCTCTGCCTTCCAGTAAATGTTGTCACAGTGAAGTTGCCTCGGTCTGTGGGCAGCATTTTTTTTTTTTTTAAATCATTATCACATTTCAGCCAACCAGATGCAGGGTCAGAGTATGAAAAGACAACATAGGTATTTCCTGTGGATCCGTTTAAAACAGGTGTCCTCTCCAAATAGTCTCTGAGTCAGTGAATGTGGAATAAGGGGTCAGGGAAAGCAGAGTGTTAGAAATAAAGAGAAAGTAGCAACTCACGAATGTTTTCCTGAAAATTTCCAATCAAACTAAACCAAAATAGAGAAACCCATCAGTTTTTTTTTTATTGGCCTTATAATTATGCCAGTAGAAATCGATGTCACAAAAACCATGATAATTCCAAGATCCCTCTAGCATAAAACTATTCAATTTCAATATTTGTAGTTTTATGTCCATGTAAAAATTAGACCTGTTTCTTTTTAATTTTCATGTAAATAAGATTGCAAAATAAAAAGATCTACCAAAGATCTTACTAGGTCCTTAAAATTTCACAAGTTAATATGAAAGTCTCAAAGTTTGATAAACCCTTCCTACCATACATTTTAGAAAACCATTAATAAGATTTTCATCCCCATCATTACAAAATATAACATTCTCATAAAGCCAATTAAGATTTTCGTCTGTGGTCACTTTCTTTTTAAATAAATAATTATAGCACTCAAATAAATGTTTGAACCCATTCTAATGGGTTTGCTTTTGTTATTTTGGATTAGATAACCATTATTAAATAATTTTGTGGAGTTCCTTTTTGTTCGTTTGTTTGTTTGTTTGTTTTGGGGAGGTTGGTTGGTATGGGAGGGGCTGAGGGAGAGAGAGAATTCCAAGCAGGCTCCAGGCCCAGGGTGGAGTCCAATGGAGGGCTCCATCTCACATCCATCTCACAACCCTGAGATCTTGACAGGAGCTGAAATCAAGAGTCAGATGCTTAACCCGGCTGCCACTGGAGTTTGTTTTGTTTTGTATTTTTTTTTTTAATGAAACACCTGCATAAACCTTTACTCAAATATTTTATGAGAATGTCAGTCCACAATTTTTGGAACTTTTTGTTAACTATTTATTAGCATGTCCAGGTTGTTCTTTTGGCTTTTTATACCATATCTAATAATCTTATGTTTTAAAGGTATTTTTTGTGAGAAAATTTTACATACATTGTGTTTTTACAGTGTAAATAATACAATGGGATATTGATCTTAAAACTTCACTCAGTACAGGTAATCCCTTTTTATGAACTATAATATGTTATTTACTGATATGTATTTACATGATGATTCAGTATTGGAATTAGAGAAGACTGTTTTTCACTCTATAGAGGAAATACTTGCATGTCACTTCTTTAGCTTTTTCATTCTACCACGCAATTATTGGTGATAGAGAATAACTTTATTCAGTTGAATTTCATGAAAACATGTTTTCCAAGGGAAGATTTCAAGACTGTACCTTAATTTCTAGTTACTGTAGTGTTCTTTGATTATTGTAATAGCACTTAACTCTTAGTTCATACTATATGGGCTGAGGATACTCTTCCTTAAGAACTTCTAAAAACTGCTACAGACTCTTGTTTGTTTGTTTCTTTCTTCCTTTCTTTCTTCCCTTTTCTCTCTTTGTTTTTGTTTTTGTTTTTTTTTTTTTTTTTTTTTTGGAGAGGGTGTCTGACATATTGGTGATGATAATCCTTGCTAATCTTGGAAATGACAGGGACCCCTGTGTCTCCCTTATGTTGTATCCAAGTAGCCAACTTTATAGAGCTGTGAGTCTTTTCTTAGAAATTCAGGAAGAAGAATTATACATATGCATATCCTTATAATGGTCAATGTCTATGCATTTCCTTTGGTTCTGTATTTGCATTAGATAAACATTTTCTAACAATATCAATATATTTGAGCAAATCCTTTACTCCTCTTCACATTTGTCTGTGCCACAAGTGTAAATATTGGGATATATTTCTTGGGCATGAGGAAAATTCCCTCAGTATTGTAGAAAAGACACATTTGGGTTGCTTATTTTTTCCTCATTATAGAAGTAGCATACGTATGGGACACCTAGGTGCTCAGTGGGCTAAAGCCTCTGCCTTCGGCTCAGGTCATGATCCCAGCTGGGATCGAGTCCCACCTCTCTCTCTGCCTGCCTGTCTGCCTACTTGTGATCTCTGCCTGTCAAATAAACAAATAAAATCTTAAAAAAAAAGAAAAGAAAAGAAAAAAAGTAGCATATGAATGATATTAAAAAAAAATTACCCCTGTTCTCATCAACCAGAGAAAACACTACAAACATTTCAGCACATACCAGACTGTCTCTTTACAATACACACATAACAACTTGTGACATACTGTGTAACAATTTGCATCAAACAGACTTTTATTTAATAAGAATAATCTAACTATTTAAAACTCTATAAAATCATGCTTAATGATTTCATAGCATGATGTAATATGAACATATCATATTTTTCTTAAACTTTTCTCTGGGTTTGGGCATTTAGATTGTTTCTAGTTTTGTTTTGTTTTGTTTTTTTTTGTCTTTATAAATACAGTGTAATGTCTGCATTTTGAAGTGAGAAAGTCGTTTTTAAGGATTATTTACAGCTCAAAACCATTTAAGAAACCACCCTTTTATAATCTAATGTGTGTGTTTCTTTACACGGGTTTATATGAACTGAGGTACCAAGGAGAACTCCTTAGCCCTAGAGGGCAGTTGGGAAAGATTAAGATCTAAGTAAAAGAAGTAGGTAAAATCATTCTTTTTTCCAGCAATTGATGCTCATTACAGATTTTTAAAATTATCTTAGGTATCAGACACAGTACCAGTGATTTCCTCCATCAGATTTTTTTGCTATAAACCAGGAAGAGTAGTTGCTTACAGGATAACTGAGCAACCATTAGTGGTTGTGTCCATGTTGTTGGCTGCGGCAGTTTTCACAGATTTAAAAATGGGCTCTATTTGCTATAGAAAACTCTACTAAATCATGAGATTGCAAAAAAACCAAGGATTCCACGGAAAGTCACTGAAAAGCTTTAGAGAAAGTAATGTTGAGATTATACACAAGTCATCAGCTAGCTCCCATACGGACCTGAAACCTCCCCCTGAATCCTTGGAGTCTAGCAGTGCATTTGTCAATGACTCCCATCCTGCTTGGGACGTATCTTTGTGTGCATATATCCAGATCCAGCACATTCAGCAGGACTTGGCATAAATCCACTTTAACAATCCTCTTCAGGGGCGCCTGGGTGGCTCAGTTGGTTGGGCATCAGACCCTTGATTTTGGCACAGGTCATGATCTCAGGGTCATGGGATCAAGCCTGGTGCGGGGCTCCTCACTCAGCGGGAATTCTGCTCAAGATCCTCTCACCATCTCCATCCCACCCCCACTCCCATGTGCATGTGTGTGCACACTCTCTTTCTAAAATAAATAAATAAATAAATCTTTAAAAAATTTTAAGAAAAATGCATACAAACATACATACATAAATATATAAATAAAATTAAAAATTAAAAAAAATAGTCTCTCTTTAGGATATAGGATGTGATCTTCCTGCTCTAAACAATCCACATGGGTGACCTACTGGTGACTCAAATTCCACATGTACTCATCGTACTCATCATTTCTTTCTCAAAAACTAGCCCTGCGGAAGTGTTCTTATTCTCTGGGTATAGCACCAGCGTGCTGTGTTAGAAACGTCAGGATGGAGCCAAATGGCCTGGAGGTGCCAGTCATAAGATACATATGGACGTATGGCAAGTTGAAGGTAATTCAGTCGCCAGAATTCTCAGGGAGGGGACTGTGTGTTGTTAGAAGAAACATTTTCAGAACCAACTTGGGTGAATAGGGTGACAGGGAAGAGAGACTTACAGCATCTAGAATAATCTCCCATGGTATTAGGGTAATTGCATAGCTTTTGGTTTGCTGAATGAACTATACACAGGAGTTTGGAACCAGAACTTAGTTGTTCTGCATCATAGAGCTGAAAGGGGCTTTCTTCCCCATATCCTTCAGCCTCTATTCTAAATAAATACTGAGCAGATATTAAAGATATCTCAGCGTTCTTAAGCTCAAATCCTTTGGAAGCTAGGCATCTATCCTAATTAAGTAAAGCTTATTGTAAGGTTATAGTACATAATTTGCTTTGTTAAAACCCAGAGTAAATGCCTAACTAAATGCATTGCAACTCAAATTTTTAAAAATTTGAGTGCCAAGACGCATACACACACACACACGCGCGCGCGCGCACATCTGTGTGCTTGAGTGAGTTTTAGGTAGGAACCTTGGAATTATAATTTTGCAAGAGTGCCATGTTGACATCTTACCCAGGGTGTCCAAAAACAAAACAAAACAAAACAAAAAAAAACCCACTGTCACTCACTACTCCTCATCATCTATAAAAGTTAAGGCCACATTGGCTGTAATGGACAACTCTATTCCTTGAAACAGGATGAAGGAAAATATGAAGATGGGTGAAGAGAACATGTGTACACTGCCCCTTAAGGAAGGTTTATAAAAGAAGATTCCACACGATTCCACCTTCACCTCATTAGCCAGCACTCTTCCACGTAGCCACAGCTAGTGAAAGCATCCTCCATTCTGGGTGGCCACATGTGAAGCCCCAAATCAGGGCTCTTTCAGTGGGGAAGGGGGCTGTTATCAGTTGAATTGTGTCCTCTCCAAAAAGGTATGTTGAAGTTCAAATCCCCACTACTTCAGGAAGTGGTATTACTTGGAGATCAGGTCATTGTAGATGTAGTTAGTTAAGATGATGTCATACCTGGATAGGGGAGATCCTTAAGCCAATGCAACTGGTGTCCATATAAGAAGACAGAGTCAAACAGGAAGAATGCCATGTGAAGATGAAACCAGAGATTAGAGTCATGACAAGCCAAGGAATGACAAAGGATTGCAAACTGTCCCCAGATGCTAGGCTAAGCTTGGAACAAGCTCTCCCTCACAGGCTTTAGAAGGAACCAACGGTGCTGATGCCTTGATTTCTAGCCTCCAGAACTATGAGACAACAAATTTCTGCTGGTTAAGACATCCAGTTTGTGGTACTTCGCTATTGGCATCTCCAGGAATCTAATACAGGGAAGAGAACAGATATCGGGAGATCCCTACCAGTTTCCACCGCAACATCTAACCAACAGTTAAATTCCAGGAATATTTTTTCTCTGCCACATTTGTCAGCTCTGAGCCTTCATTTCTATTTCTACTGCTCTTGCCTTCTTAAATGAACTCGGTTACTTTTGCTTCTATCATTGCATCTTGGTACCACCCTTATCACTTACACTAGAATTATCTTCCGGAAACCACAGGTCAGATTGTATCACTCCCTCTCAACAAAAAGAGTGATTTCCTCATGGCCCACAGGCAATCTCACTTTCTTATAATGGTGTTCAATGCCTTCCTGAGTTTATCTGACCTTAACTCAACGTTTCAACTTCCATGACAATACCTTTTACAATAATATGCATCTCATTATCATAGGAACCAAAAACTCAACACTTATTTTTATTCTTCTATGCCTCTTGGGTACCAATGATTCATATCACTTTCTTCATCTGTTGAATGTCTTTTCATCTCTCAAGGCCCAGCTCTAACTGAAATTTTCTAATAATGCTTATATTTGCAAATACTTGCCCACTAGGAAGTTCTTTCACATTATACTAAATGACAATTGTAGAATCTTTTGATGGGGCAGCTCAGGAGTATCGCTGGGACAACCACCATCACCCTCTTGACAGGGGATTGCCCTGATTCCCTTCACAGGGAAGTGGCCAATTCACTGGGGATGCAGTTGTCAGAGAACATTCTCTCTCTTTTGTAAGATGGAAAGTATATTTCTTAATAGTTTGAGATTACGTGAAGCAGCTAATTAAACTATTCCCTTGGATCCCAGAATCTTTGTCCATAAAAGGCAAGACTTTGGGGGAATTGGTAGCCTCGGCAGTCAGGCAATATTACAGAAATGTGGAATGCAGGGATGGTGGGATGGGTTGCTACTTACTATATAAAGCAACCTTTTCCCAGAATTAAGGGCAGTTCATTTATTGGCCCTCTGTGTTAATTATTCTCAGAGCTAGTTAAAAGTCCAGTTTAGAAGCTAGTATAATAAACATTCAGCACAAGAGAGGAGTTTGATAAAATTAAACCAAACACCATCATTTTGTTTTCAGAAAACATGATTTACCATGAGAGATGGTAGCATCAAGCCATCCGCCAAGTGCCAGAAGCCAGATTAAATTATCTGTGAAGTTGGCCAACCGAGAACAGAGAGAACTTCGGCTTCCCTTGTCCCAAGGGAAGATCTTGGTAGCCAAGCAGGCCTCCTGGAGCTGAGGCTAGTTCTGACACCTAGCCCCAGGAGCCGAGCATTCATTATCGACCTCAGAAGTTCATGTGTCAAAATTAGCAGGTGAATTGTTCACATCGCTGACAGCTGGACTCTGAACACAGAAGAAGATAGGACACCCATAAGGATGTTTGGAATGTTACCTGTGAACACAATGATCTGTTAAGCCAAGCCATGATTCTGAGTAAAGTTAGAAACTGCTGGAAAGCCTCCTAAGAAATATTCTGCTAGCACAGCCTTTCCTTAGTCCTTTTTATTCTGTTTCACTGCGATATGATGATGAGAGCTGGATGGAGTAGCCATCTTCTCAGTATGAGGAAAACAACCAGGGACATTGACCCTGACATCCATAACCTACTGAACCAATGGCAACAGCAGCCTCCCCACCTGTGGGCTTCTTGTGAGGTGAGAAAAATATCCCCCTCTTTGTTTCAAGTGATCTAGTAGGGTGTTCCATTACCTGCAGCTAAAATGTGGTACAGGGAGGTAACTGGGGTTATTTCTTGGCATGCCTTAAAACGTGCTGAATCACAGTATAGTAGGAGAGAACTAAGACTGGGATTCCAACTTAGGTATGTTTTTATTTAACAAACACTCCTATAACACTGCAGGCCAGGCTCTGATCTAAGCACTTGACAAATATTAACTCATTTTCTCCTCACTAAGGATGGTTACTATTATTATCCCCATTTTAATTAAAAGAAAATGGAGGCATAAAGAAAATTAAATAAACTGCCCAGGATCATACAGTCAGTAAAATGGCAGAGCTGGGATAAAAAACCAGCTTTTGGGGGTTCTTTGTTATTACATCACACTGCCCGATGATGCCAGTCAGTTCCTATCCCAAGCCAGGTTCTAATTCCCCTTCTGCTACTATTGGGCCATGTGATTTGGGTTGTGTCTCCTCATAGTTTACAGTTCTGTACCCTCCTCCCCGAGGCAGCTGCCCACTGCACCCACGCTGATCAAACAGAAATGTATTGTGCAGAAACAGCATCTGTATTTCAGCATCTTTGGTGACATTTGGTGAACCAGACATCATTGTCTGATTCTTAAGGATGAGAAAATTTGCGATAAGAGTTCCACAAGCCCACAAACCACCTTATCATAGCCTTCATGAAACTTTCATTATTGACAATCTTTTTGTTATCATTTGACCATGTCATTGAATTTCATGGCACGGGAGGCACCTGAAGGTGCCTTGGACAAACTTGAGCTCTATCTTCTTTAAATGAACGCTTCATCATTTCTTCATTATGCTTATGCTTCATTTTTCCATTATTCCATGCACATAAATTATACTCCATTTCTCCATTTTCCCTGTCACATAAATTACATCTGATTACCAGATTCATCCAATTTATTATATTTAGTGTAATTTATTTTCCAGAATTGTGTAATGATGTTTCTTTAAGTTTTGCTTAAACTGGTGGATTATTTTCTTTCACAATACTCTGCTCCTCTACCTTAATATTTATTGAAGGCCAGACATCTTTGTATCGACAGTCACAGAATGACAGACTCTTCTATTCAGAGGAAAACTTAAAGATTGTCTGTTCCAGGCTCTTTATTGTATAAATGATCAAATAGGCCCAGAAATTTAAGTGACTTGCCTAAAGTTCATTACTGGCAGAGCTGGATCTAAAACTTTCCTTAGGGCAATTTTTTCTTTCCTTTTTATTTTACTTAAATTAATAGATTTTATTTTTTTAAGGAAAGAGTTTTAGGTGTATGGAAAAATTGAGCAGAAAGTATAGGAAGTTGTCATACACTCCCTCTCTCCCCACCACACAGTTTCTCCTATTATTAATATCTTGCATTAGTGTGGTTCCTTCAATAAAATTGAGGATTATTACTGATTAAAATTTATAGTTACATCAGGGAAAACTACAAAATCTTCAACAAAATATTACTAAATCAAATTTAATAATGTATAAAAAATTATACAACCATGACCATGTGGGATTTGTGCCTGGTATGCAAGTTTTGTTCAACATTCAAAAATCTATTAGTGTAGCCCATCACATCAACAGGCTAAAGATATAAATCATATGATCAAATCAATAGATTCAAGGAAAAGCATGACAAAATCCAACACCCATCCATTCTAAAGAATCTTAGCAAACTAGGAATATAAGGGAGCTTCCTGAATTTATTAAAGAACGTTTTTTAAGAACCTTTCAGTTAGCATTATATGTAATGATGAGAAACTAGAAGTCTTCTTCAGATCAAAAACAAGACAAGGTTGTTCTCGCTCATCATTCCTTTTCAACACTGTACTGAAAGTTCTGGTTAATGCAATAAGACATGAAAAGGAGGTAGAAGTATACAGACCAGGAAGGAAGAAATAAAGCTGTCTTTGTTTACAGATGATATTGAATTGTTCATGTAGAAAATCCCAAAGTATAAATAAAAAACTCCTGGAACTAGCAAATGATTATAACAACTTTTCAGAATTCAAGGTCAATATGCAAATGCTTATTCTCTTTCTACATAACAGCAACGAAGGCTGGAATTTGAAAGTAAAAAATAAAACTCTGTTCACATTAGCAACAAAAAAGAATGCTTAGGTGTAAATCTAACAAAATATGTACAAGATCTATATGAGGAAAACTGCAAAATGCTGATAAAAGAAATAAAAAAAAAATCTAAATAAATGGATATCACATGGTTACAAATAAGAAGACTCAATATTGTTAAGATGTCAGTTCTTCCCAACATTATATGTCTATTCATGCAATCCCAATCAAATATCAACAAGTTATTTTGGAAAGCTATTTCAAAAGTTCATGTGGAAAGGCAAAAGATCTAGAATAGCCAACATAAACAAAACAAAGTCGGAGGACTGATACTACCTGACTTCAAGACTTACTATAAAGCTACAGTCATCAAGACATTATGGTATTGGAGAAAGAACAGACAAATAGATCAAGGGAGCAGAATAAACCTACACAAACACAGTCCACTCATCTTTGACAAAGTAGCAAAGGTAACTCAATGGGGAAAAGATAGTCTTTTCAACAACTGATGCTGGAAAAATTCGATGTCCACAAGGGGAAGAAAATGAACCTAGACACAGACTTTACATCTTTCACAAAAACTAACTCAAAATGGAACATATACCTAAATGTAAAATGCAAGAGTATAAAGCTTATCACTAGATCACAAAGTTTATCACAAAAAATAAAGCATACCAAATGCTATAGCTTTCCCCTATCATCCTAAATCCTTAGAAGTTCCCTAAAAATATAAAACTAGCAAGTAAATCTAGAACCTTCTTGGAAGATTCTTAAAGGTGTCTCAGTGGATCAGAAGCTATATTGAATAACCAAAAGACCGAAAACAAAGTCAACTGAAGAATATCATCCAAATGCATACAGAAAAGCTTTCTTTCTTTCTTTACTTTTTTTTTTTTTAAGATTTTATTTATTTATTTGAGAGAGAGAGAGCATGAGAGAGGAGAAGGTGAGAGAGAGAAGCAGGCTCCCCAGGAGCCAGGAGCCCCATGCAGGACTTGATCCCAGGACTCTGGGATCATGACCTGAGCTGAAGGCAGACACTTAACCAACTGAGCCAGCCAGATATCCCACACAGAAAAGCTTTTTAAAAAGAGTTTTTCATGCCCTGTGTAGGCAGGCACAGTAGTCAGAACGCATCAACAATACTGGATTAGGTGATTAGTTAGGGTAATTCAGCAAGAGAAACCAGGTGAGTCAACCCTTCCCCATGTCCCTAGTACCCACAGGGCAGGCAGCAGCCTACAGGTAGAAGCCGTGCCCAAGCTGCATGGGCCAGCGTGCCCTAGATATGGAGCCCCCATTCCCAGGTGCTACTGAGTACTCAGAAGGGTATGTTTATCCTTAAATGCATTTAATAGGAAAGAAAGATTTAAAATAAACTTTCAGGAGCGCCTGGGGGCCTCAGTCTTTAAGTGTCTGCCTTCCGCTCAGGTCATGATCCCAGGGTCTGGGGATCAAGCTCCATGCTCAGCGGGAAGCCTGCTTCTGCTCTCCCGCTCCCCCTGCTTGTGTTCCCTCTCTCGCTGTCAAAGAAATAAATAAAATCTTAAAAAATAAATAAATAAAATAAATCTAGTAGCAAAGTAAAAAAGAAAAAGAAAAAGAAAATCCAAATAGTATCACTTGAAAAATTTTAAAAAGCCTACAAAATTACATAAACGCTGGCAAAATCTGCTAATATTGACTTTGAACTTCTGTTTCAATGTGCCCAAGTGAGCGTGGCCTCACTTTGCATTTGCAGTCCTGTGATTGATTGAATTTAGTATTATGCTTAGAAAATGACCTGGGTAATTTTCTGTCTTACTTTAACTTTGTTTTTTACATTTGGCATAAAATAAAGATTATCTATTTCTTGAGGCTTGTTAAAAACTTGCAAAACTGGGCGTAGAGCCTCTTGCGCAATGGGTGGTCAAAGATTATTCTGACTGAAAGTGCAATTTTTAAAAAGATTTTATTTATTTACTTATTTATTTATTTGAGAGAGAGTGACAGAGATGGAGAGAGAGAGCAGAAGCAGAGAGGAGAGGCAGAAGCAGGCTCCCAGCTAAACAAGGAATGGGCAGATCTGGGTCCCAGGACCCTGAGATCATGACCGGAGCCCAAGGCAGACACGAAGCTGATTGTGTCACCCATGTGCCCCTAAAAGTTCAATTTCTTAAATAATTGCTCAAATTTTCTATTTCTATTTGGGCCAGTTTCATAAAGTACATTTTAGGTAAACTTGTCCATTTCACCTAATTTCTCAAAATCATTAGCGTAACGTTATTGATATGTTAGCTCATGATTTATTAATTCTCTACCAAATCTGTGCTTATATATCATTTCTGATATCATTTCATTGTGACTTCTTTTTTCTTCTTGATCAGCCCCACTGGAAGTTTATCTTACTTATTGATATTTTTAAAAGCTGATGTTTTTTATTCATTTTTTGTATCTTTGCCCTTATTTTCTAAGTTCTGCAATCTTTAGGTGTATTGTTTTCTCTTATAACTGAGTTGGACATTTACTTAATTTGTTTCCAATAGTTCATATTTTGAAATAAATTTCTCTTTACCTGTAGCTGTATCTTACATGGTGTGGTATGTAGATTTCTAATTTCAGTGCAGGTGGACAGATGCCGTGATTTCTGTTATGATGATTCTTATGATGACATTTTTCTGGTGACATCTGAATATTGGTAAATGTTCAATGTATGATTGAGACCATTTTTTTTTCATGTAAGAGAAGGATTCTATACAGATATATTAGATGTTTATTAATTGTTTTTCCCAATGTTCAAATAAACCTTTAAAAAGTCAAATGAGTGTCTTTGTTTGTAAATGTGAATAGTTCTATTTATTCTGCTGCTTAATACCCATTGTCACATGGATGTGGCAAAAAAGGATTAAGTTTTCCATTTGATTTTATTTCCTGATAGCACCTCCCTTTATTTTCTTGACTGTTTTGAAATTTGTATGTTTTATTTTTATTGTTTGAGTGCTTACACTTGAAATTTAACATACATATCTATTCTCATAATTTTCTCATGAAGTCTAAGACAAGGCAATAGCTCTCTTTTGGTTTTGAACAGATTGAGGACCTTAACACTCTAGCTTCCCTTGGACCTTCTTTCATCCCATGTTTCATGACACTATTGGCATTTTATTTCCACCTTGTTTTTTACCATAAAACTAGTTCTATTATTATTTAGTGAATGATGATTTAGATTTGCTAATAGATTTTTCTTATTCTTGTACACTGTGTTACTTCTTGCATCATATTCTTTCAGTATTGATACTTCTTGCTGTATTATATTTTTAATAATTCTTTAAATGAGCACAGGTTGGAAATAAACTCTCTTCATTTTTAAATGGCTCCAAAAACATGTTTTGCAAGAAATCTTGAGTAATATTTATTGGGATTAAATTATACATTGAAGGTAAACTTTCTTTAGTATTTTGAGTATATTTTACCATTATCTTCTAGAACTAATTGAAGCCAATGAGAAATCTGTTGTCATCTGCCTTTCATTTCTTATGGGTAATCTCTACCTTCTCCTTTGTAGCTTGCAAGCTTTTTTTTTTTTATAATTGATATTATATATGATGTTTTGTATCTAGATATGGATTGTATATTTAAATACTTGTGCATTTTCAATATTTATTCAATTCTAGAAATTTATCAGGTACTATTTATATAACCTATTGAATATTTCCTTTCCTTCACTCTTTTCATTCTCTTCTTTAGAGGCTTCCATAGCAAAACTCCACCATCAGACCTTCAACATTTCACATTTTATCTCTCTTTATCCCTCTGTGCTGAATTCAATTATCTCCTCAAATATATCTTTCAATTCATTTGTTTATTCTTATGTTGTGTCTAATTTACTATTAAATCCTGTATTATTTTTCTTATTTCAACAACCATGTATTTTTTGCTTTTAGGATTTTAATTAGGTTCTTTCCATATTCACTTGTTCTTGGTTTATGGTTATTGTCTTCCTTTTGTAGACCAAATATTTTCTTTATTTCTTTGAATGATTTAAGCATATTCATATTCATGTCCCTTTCCAATAAGTCTAATATTTTTACTCAGTTGGAAATTAACATTTTCATTTGCTGGGTCTATAGTTTATCTTCCATGATAATTAGGTACTTAATATCTTTGAAGAGTTCATCACATGCTCTTGGTCCTATTATTGAGCAGTTTTGTGTTGCTTTTGCTCTATGAACCCAATAATTTTGAAGAAATTTCTACTTGGTTTTATGACTCTGGGTCTTTGAAGCTATGTGAATTTATTTTGTCCTAGGCCTAAGGCAGGTAGCTTGATTTATTCTCAAACTCCAGCTGAAGGGTGGAGAATTTCAAGTCTCTATGTACAGAAGTGTCAGAGTTTTCCTGCTCTCTGCTTTATGCAAGCTATCTAATGCAAGGGATCTTGATTCTCATCCATTAAGAGTTTAAGCTCTCCAGCCCTGGAGAAGGCTCCAGAGGATGTTATGGATCCCTAGAAAATATAGCTCCTACAGAAGACAAGGTCACATACAATAAGTGTAGTACAGTACTAGTTACTAGTGATAGCATGCAAATGAATAGTACAGAGCCTGAAAGAAAATACAAGCCAATCACTAAAGTTCCTGCTAGAGATGAGACTTGAGGAAATTGCTTTATGTGCATTAAATGAATCATTCACAATAATAATGGATTCATATGCTACTTGTGGAATTAAAATTTATGTATTTGAAGATTAAAAATGTATACAGAAATATGATTTGACTCAATGCAATAAATGTTAATATTAACATAAAAAAGTATCCAGTTTTAATATAAGGTTTTAATATAATAATATAATATATACCAAAATAAAAATACAATCTTCTAAATAACTCCTATAACAAAGATGAAAGAAACCTGATAATATAATATTGTATGAGAAGTTCCTAAATTATACCTTACAAGAAATATTATTAAAAATAATTTAAACATATAGCTCAGGAAAGCTAGAAAAGCAAAAGAGGAGGATCTAAAAGCAATGATTTAAATATGAGGAGCCAAATATTGGAGTTTATTGGTAAAAACAGGGAGCTATTATTTGAAAAACCATAAAAACAAAACAAAATGGACGAACCAACTAATCAACCCCTGGCAAATCTAGCCAAAATTAAGTCCAAGAAAACACAAACATAATGTTAGCAAGAAAAAAAAAGGATGTAAAAAAGAAAATAGTAATTTTAAAATAAAGTTTGTATACTTTTGTGTAAATAAAAGCTTAAAATAGATGTTTTCTTTTGAAAATACAAACAATTGAATTTGGCTAAATAAAATCTAGTAAGCCTAAATAGATTAATATTCTTAGAAAAGCTCAGAATTTTATCAAACCTCCAACAAAATGGCTCTGGGCCCTGTTGGTTATCTCAAAATAATTGTATCAACTACTTAGTAAACACTTAAATTCTATATTATTTAACAGTTGCAAAGCTCTAAAAAGCATAACTTTTATACAATAAACCTAATAAATAAATCACAGGATCATAGGCCAATCTCTCTAATAAGTACAAATTGAAATGATCTATTATGAAATATCAAATCTGCAGTAATTAAGAAAGTAACATACTGGGAGCCTGGGTGGCTCAGTGGGTTAAGCCTCTGCCTTTGGCCCGGGTCATGATCTCAGGGTCCTGGGATCGAGGCCCGCATCGGGCTCTCACTCAGTGGGGAGCCTACTTCTCCCTCTTTCTGCCTGCCTTTCTGCCTACTTGTGATCTCTCTCTGTTTCAAATAAATAAATAAAATATTAAAAAAAAAAAAGAAAGTAACATACTTAGCCTGATCAAATTTATTCAGGAACACAAAGATTGTTCAATGTAAGAAATATGAAAATTTAACTTTAGTAGATGCTGAAAGGGCATTTTCTAAATTTCAGCATTACTTCTGATTAAAAATCCGAGTGAGCTGTGAAAGAAGCATACTTTCTTGACAAGGAGTATTTTTCAGAAATTTTAGCAAATACAATACCAAGTAATGAAATATCAAAAGTAATAACATTGAAGTCATAATTTAAAGAAATCTTTCTGCTATATCACTATCAGTCAACAATGTTTGGAGCTTCTGATCAATGAAAGAATGTAAGAAAAAGAAATAAAGTATTTATATTGGGAAAAAATGTACTATCACTTACCAAAATATATAACTTCCTTGGAGCAAAACCAAGAAAATTATTGGATATACTTAATAGCAATGGAAAATAAGTACAGGAAAGTAGTAGATCCAAGAATAATACACCAAAAATCAATAATAAGTCAGAAAATGAAATGGGAGAGATGACTTATTAACAACACTAATAAACATAACTAGAAAGAAATTGAACAAGAAAAACACAAAATCTTTAATTAAACATAAAAAGCAACTGAAATAAGAAGAAACATAACCACATGGGGAGAGAGTGTGAATGATAAATTCCAATAAAGTTATGGCAACTACAATTGAAAAATAAATGTAGCATCTTCAGAACATTGAACATTAATTTTAGATTTCATTTGAAAAAGAATAAATAAGATCAATCAAGAAAAACATTAAAAAGATTAATAAAATCTAGACCTTTAATTTATTAGAACATATTACAAAAATAATGAACGTACCATGAGAAAAAAATATTTATGTGGAGGGCACCTTGTTAAATAGTATCATGATAGAAACCATAAAGAAAAAGATGAACAGAAGGTATTATGCAAACAGATAAAAGACAAATGACAAAAGGAGAAAAATTTAAAAGTCAATGTATTAAATTCTAATACAAATTTATGAGATAAAGAAAAACAACAGTACAGAAAATACCCAAAAATATGAACACAAAATTCACAAAACAACCACAGATAATCATTAAACATAATTTTTTAAAAATGTACTCAAACTCACTTATAATTAAATAAAAGTTAATTTCACTTAATGCTGGCAAAGACTAAAAAGGATGAAAAGGTGACAATATGATATATGACCATAGGGAAATTAAGATTTTCATACACTCCTGGTAGAAATATAAATTGATTTATTTTTTTCCTAGTTATTTTTCTTTGAGGAATTGACCTTGCAGAATATTGCCTCAAGTAATCATTGACATCTATATATAACAATGTTACCTTTAGCAAAAACACAAACATAATCCAAATGTCCATGATTGAGGGACTGATCAAATGAATTATGATACCTCCATATAATGGAGGGTCGCACTACACAGTTATTAGAAAGAATGGGATGACTGTGTGTATTGATACAGAAAGATGTCCAATGCACATTGTTGAGTAAAAAAGCAAGTGCAAGTTGCATGCATGCGCACGCACACACACACACACACACACACTGTATGATGTATTTTTGGTAGTATGTTTACACACTCGTTTGCAGATACACAGTAAAAAAGCTGGAAGGACATCCACCAAACGTGATCAGTAGTTTTCTCTGAGAGACAGGGTGGTGGATATTTTTCATCATTTATTTTCTTCTGAATAATTTTTTCAATAATGCCTATGCTATTTTATTAGAAAATATAAAACAAAGAAAAATGAAAATTAAGAGTATATGACATAAATGGGAATTAAAAGGTAAACTCGTGTCTAGTTCTGAGTTAAATGCCTGAAGAGAAGAACTTTAGAAAGAAAATTACTTAGGCGACTCCTAATATCTGGAATTGGATAGTTTCACAGAGATTTTTACTCTGCCTCTTCCATCTATTTCTCTAGGATTATCTACTATGCTGATTGATGGGGAGTCCAAAGGGCTCTGCCTGTGATCAGAACGCCAGTGTGGGATGCCAGAGAGTCACCAAGCCCCAAACCAAATCCAAGCGTGATACCAGGGTCCCCAGTCAACAAAATCAGGAACTCATGCCCACCAAAGCAACAGTCAGAGCTGTGAGCCATTCTACAGTCATCTCTAGTTTTCTGTTACTTTATGAACCATCACTGAGAGCCAAGTAAGATGAGAGGAGCTGCTATCAGGAAAATCACCTGAGATAGCAGCTCGGTGGGCAGACCAGATGCTCTAAGGAAGTGAAAAGATACGTTTAATGTAGCAGGACATGGGCTTGTAGGGAATGGAGAGGATATTAGAAATTAACTTGGGTAGTCTTTTGGAACACAGATCGCTTGTGATTGAAGCAGAAATTCCCTTGGAGAAAACTGCAGCAAAGAGACTGCAGCCACAAAATAAAGAACAGTCCAGAATATATGAGTGAGCAGTCCTGTCCCTATAAGTAACCGTATAGTCTTACAGCATCTCCTTCAAGGCTAACAAATTTCCTTTATAGCTTTATAACTCTTCAGAGAGACGATTTTAAAAAACAACACCACTGTTTACACTATTAAAATTTTAGCACATAGACGTACTTGCAAAATGGGATTAGGTGTTGGGGGGGAATCCATATGGTAGTAAAATTATTTTATAAATTATTAACCAGCTGGCATTTTCATTTAAGTAAGAGAATCATGAATTTTCCCCAGCATCGCCTTTTCAAGAGATAATAAAGTTCAGCTGTAAAAGGATTCACAACATCCTGCTGGAACAATAGATGATAAAGTCCAGGCAAATAGTTACTGGCACAAATTTTTTTCTTTTTATAGGAAGGGAAATTTCAAGAGTAACTCTGCAAACAAAGTAATTTTTATAGAGTGAAGGCAACACTGCAGTAAAATGTGCATCTGGCCAAGGTAGACTACTGGATTTAGGCCCAGTGGTGCTATTTCTTAACATATGGAATAGCATAGCCCATCCTGGGAAGCCTCCTCAAACCCTAAACCTCAAGTGCTTTATCAAAAGTTGGGATTGAACTAGATATCTACAGTTATCAAATACAATGGAAAGTTTTCAGAAAATACTGTCGGATGTATATGTGTATGTATATATACACATAGCCAGGTTACTTATTCACAGGGAGTTAAATAATGTTGGAATGTGGAAGAATCCAAAGAAGAACTTCAGTAGAACTCAGTAAGAACCTCAGACCTATTAAAACAAAAAATAAAGGAAATGGGAATGATGGAAAGAAAGAACAGAAGGAGAGGGGGCAGAGAAAAAGGAAAAAGAGGGAAAAAGAAAAGTGAGGGAGTAAATTAAATTTAGAATGATTTCAAGTTTTCATCTGAAAACTAATTTTTATTGACAAGAGTAAGTTGCTCTTTTTTTCTTTTTGATGATACTGTTTTTATTTATTTTATTTTTTTTTTTAAGATTTTATTTATTTATTTGACAGACAGAGATTACAAGTAGGCAGAGAGGCAGTCAGAGAGAGGAGGAAGCAGGCTTCCTGCTGAGCAGAGAGCCCGATGCCGGGCTCGATGCCAGGACCCTGGGATCATGACCTGAGCTGAAGGCAGAGGCTTTAACCCACTGAGCCACCCAGGCTCCCCTGATGTTTTTAAAATGTGCTTTTCCAAATTGATAAGAAGTATGTTTTCAAATTAGTTACGGTATTTGAAGCCATAGTATATGTCGTTCTTCATTCTTAATACAGAGAGAGTGGAATGTAAGCAAATGGGTCCGTTTTTGTATATGATATACACAAAATACATGCAGAAATGTCATATCACTGGGAGACATTCAGAGTTGTATAATAACAAAAACACTCAGATCAAATAAATTAGAATTGCTGTTTTCTCACTGAACAAGGAAAAGTGTTTACAAGAGAAAGAGGAAAAAGAAGAGAAAACTGATAAGAAGTCTAATTTTTTTAACTAAGATTTTATTTTTGAGTAGTTTTAGTTTTATAGAAAAATTTCCAGGGTAGTGCAGAGGATTGCTGGGTACCCTGTACCCAGATTTTCCTATTGTTACCATCTCACAGTGGATGATACATTTGTATGCAATTGTATGCATAGTATGCAATTGATACATTCGAATGAACTAAAGTTTATACTTTATTCAGATATCCTTCGGTTTTACCTAGTGGCCTCCTTCTGTCCTGGGATTCTATCCAGGATATCACAGCACTGTTAGTTTTCAGGGCTGCTGATTTGAGCCTCTGTACTGCCCAGATCCCCACAATCTGGTCCCTGCCCAAGGCTCTTCCAATCCTGTAGGCAGAAACCTTCGATTCCCATCTTTATTATGTTGAGTTCATACCAAAATCTACTGCTGAGGTAGTAATTCAGTTCTGAAGTACAGACTTTCCATGGTAGTTTGTTCCAAAAATGGATTTTCTGAGACCAAGACCCTTTTCCTTTTACTTAATTTAGAAATAAAGTGTCTCTTGTTGACCTTTGACTTCTACACTCATGCCCAAATTATAGTGGACTCAGGGACTCAAGGGACTCATGTCCCTTCAGTGCCATATTCCCCAAAAGCGGTCTTAAGCCCCAAACCCACCCCTTGCTATGTGCCCGTGATTCTGAATTGGGCTTCTGCCTTAATCCCATTCCAGATCTTTGTTCAGTCACCTGCCTGGTTCTCCTCAGGAAGCCAGGAACTTGTTATTTTTCTGGGCCAATCCGCTATGGGGTATTGGAATCCTGTCCCTGAAATCTAGTCCACTAGTAAGGCCTTGTTTCCCCAGAGACACCTGGGGCTCTTGTGGCCAAGACCCACACAGACTCGTATTTTGTGTTATGGATCTGCCCTCTCACTCCAGTCCTCTGACATGTGTGCCAAGGATTTCCTAGACAAAGATAACGATTGCAGTGGGTCTCATGGTTCCTGGCATGGAGGGTATTCTTGGTCAATGTTCTCTGACTGAATGCCCCTGAGCTTGAGCCCAGCTGTCAGCCTTAGAACCTGGGTTGGGTTTCCCAGTGGACAGAGTGGGCCTTTCTGTCAGGCCCAACTCCTGCCTGGTCACCCTGTCTCACTGTGAGTCATTAGCCGCATTCTGCTAATGAAATACTCTTTTAAATAAGTAACTCAATGAAAGGGAGAGATTCAGTCTTTGAATAACAAAATTTAGGACCATTTAGGAACAGTTTCTGACTTTATCTAAGTATGTGTTAAATTCCACACTTTATTTTGTGATTTAAATTATCATACTGATCGTCTTTAACAGTGATCTTTCCTTGTTTAAGGCTACGGAAGTCATGGTTGAGAAATGGTGGTCGAGGTGAACCACTTGCTTTAGCTTTTATTGGACATGAAATTGAGTAATAAAAATTTGAAAATGAAATAAAAATATTCAGAAATACTTAAACCACTGGCTATGTAAATATAAAATTCTATTCATTTAGGAATCTTTTGTTATCCAATGTGAATTTTTTAAAAAGATTTTATTTATTTATTTGAGAGAGTGAGAGAGAGGGAGAGCATGAGTTCACAGAGGGAGAGGGAGAAGCAGATTGCCCACTTAACAGAGAGCCTCATGCGCGATTTGATCCCAGGACCCCGATCGGGATCATGACCTGAGCCAAAAGCAGACTCTTAACTGACTGAGCCACGTAGGCACTCCGTGAATGTTTTGTTGTTTGTTTGTTTGTTTTTTAATTTGAAAAATCTGAACATGTATTTTTTTTTACCCAATTCTCCAAATCGGATTTAGCCAATGTGAACCACAATTCCTATAACAATTTCCTAAAATAAGCTATGTTGATAAATAAAATCTAGAAGGTATTTTTCCTTATATTCCATTCATTTAAATTTAGAATTAATGTTTACTATGGTTACAGTTATTCTCTATTTATAATTATTGACACCTTTGTATTTAAGTGCTTCTGCAGTCTAGAGAGGATACACTTATTTGTATGATAATAGATAAATGATTAGTGTGCCGTTTGCTGTTCATGTAATTGATGGATTCCCTGTTGCATTACTTCTCCATTCTTATTTTAGCTCTGATGCCAATGAGCTCTGTCACTCTACAATGTCTACAATGCCTGCATAAAAAAGAATAGGGCTCCTCATGTTTCTGACATCTGCTCTTTTTCTTTTTTCATTTCACAAAAATGGTGTTAAAGGGGCACCTGGGTGGCTCAGTGGGTTAAAGCCTCTGCCTTCGGCTCAGGTCATGATCTCAGGGTCTTGGGATTGAGACCTCGAGACCTCAGGCTCTCTGCTCAGTGGGGAGCCTGCTTCCTCCTCTCTCTCTACCTGCCTCTCCTCCTACTTGTGATCTCTCTCTCTCTGTCAAATAAATAAATAAAATCTTTTAAAAAATGGTGTTAAAAACAGAAGGGTGCAAAATAGAGCTTCAAATCAGGATATATTTTCCTCTATTACCACTTTGCTATATAAAATTTATTTTTCAAAAGCAGAATCTTTGGGCTACTTAGTGGGAAATAAAAAGGCAGATGAAGTAGAGTACAAGCAACTTTTCATGCCTGAGTTTGCCGAGGTGATGCAAAATGATAGAGTGGGCCTTCTCATTCCTTCTGTGCATGTTCACAGAGCTTGGAAAAGGTGACCATGACTGAGGTTGAGAATTTCAGGTAACCTCAAGAATGGTGAAAAGGCACCTGCCCATCAAGCAAATACCCATGCATCTCCTTTACTCACATTAATATTAAAAGAGATACAGATGCTTTATTTCTACCAAAAACAGGACACAAAGAATAAATTGAGATGTAATGTACATAGTACATAACTAATATATACATTTAATTACAATCAAATTAAAATTGGAGAAAATATATCCACGACTGCAGGATATAAATACTAAATAAACCAGTGTCCAGATCTTGGTTCCTACTACTATTCTCCAATGAAAGGAACCAGGATCCATGGAGAAATGGCTGATTCTAGAACTGGGGCAGGAAATACACAAAATGAGCCTGGAGCATTTTATAGTGTCATGAAGTAAAAAAGTACTAAAAACAAAACAAAAGACCAAAATAACAAACAAACAAACAAACAAACAAACCCTCAAACACCATCACCACCACCACCAAAACAAAAGATGAAGGTTATGTGAAAGGAACATAGCAGTCAATAGATGAGCTTTCAATGGCCAAAGCTGAAACAATTTGAACAGGAAGAGATATAATGTAGCACTGAATCATAACCCAAAGTCTATAACAAATATCCATGAGTTCATAGTGACATAAATAAAGGATTGAATAAATAACTAACCCATGAAGAACATTTCTTAGTAGTTTGTATAGATACTGCCCCCTCAAGGAAGTAGAGGATAACTTCCACCCATTAAGTATGGGCTACTCATAGGGAATTCCTTCCAAATAGTACAGTATGGAAAGGGTTGGAAGGAATAACCTCACGGTGGAGAAATGTTAAGAACACTACCTCCATCAAGTGATCAAGCTTAACAACATTAGTGATAAGTCTGTTGACAACATGTACCCTTGATATGGTGTGATAGAATGGTATTCTACCTCTGTGTTCTTCCTCCCCCAAATTATTAGTAACTTTTGTCCAGTGATGAGGAAAACAGTATTAATTGAATATGATTCAACAAAATACCTGACTAGTATTCCTCAAGACCATCAAGGTCATCAAAAACAAGAGAAGGCTGAGAAACTGCCACCATCTAGAGGATCCTAGGGATACATAATGGCTAAATGATAATCTAGATGGGAATCTGGAGCAGAAAAAGGACAACAGGTAAAATCTAAGGATATCTCAATAAAGTATGGGCTTTAGTGAATAACAATATATCAATACTTATTAGTTGTAAAAAACATATGTTACTGATAGGTGTTAACAACTGGAAAAATGGGGCACAGGGTTATGGAAACCTTCGGTACTATCTTTACAACAATCCTAAAAGTCTAAAACTATTCCAGAATAAAAGTATCAGTTAAAAATGGTTTTTTAAAAAAACTTAAAAAACTTTAAAAAAGTACTAGACCACAACATCAAAATAGATAGAAGCTGACATTCATAGGCCCTGAATAATCTAAGATGAAGAGAAAAATTACACACAAAGCTATTTAAAACAGAATTATTCAAGAGAGCAAAAAGTTAGGGAATATTGGGCAAGGGTAAAAATAAAATGATCATATAGTCATATGATGTAATATTAGGTAGGTATTTAGAGTCAATTTTTAAAACATACAATGGTATAGGAAAATGCATGTGAAATAATAGTGAGTGAAAAAGAGAATACAAAACTGTACATATAATATGAACAAGAAATGTATACAGATACCCAGTTAGAAATATAGGCAAAGAATATAACTAGGCAAAAAAAGTTGTTAATGGTAAAGGAGATACATTTGAAAATAGTTTTTTAATTAATAATACCAAAGTCTAGGCCCTCTGGACAGAGGGCAGCTGACACTCTCCAACATCATTGGTGAGAGTGTATTTTGGTCCATGTGTTCTGGGGCAATTTTAGCATTACGTTTTGTTTTGTTTTGTGTTGTTTTAATTACAAGCTCTGTGGATGGCTACCGCAAAGACATTCAAAGCCCTTCCTCCTGCCTTTCCCTATGATAGAATATGAAAGACGAAAATAACCACCCCCAGGTTCCCTGGTAAGAAGTGTGTGCTACTATGCCAAGTAGGTAGACATCCCCAGGAAGGGCCTTTCCAAACAAATGATGAAGCCTCGCAAGAATACAGTTTGGGGACTTTCCTGCTACTTTAGACCAGCGATGCTAACACAAGTACTGGCAAGTGTGGGACAGTGAATTTGCAACACAGAGAGTGCAAACCAAATGCTACTTTGCAAAGCTGAAAATCAGAAGACGGGCTCCCTGGTGATGTTGAGCACCTGTATCAGGTAGGCCCTGACCCTTGTTTTTGTTTCTGTTTTTGTTTTTTGTGGCCTGAGACAAATAGACATCTTTTTAAACCTCTGTGGTAGGTTTTTCTGTTTCCTGTAACCAGATGGAATCCTAATGATTACAACAAAGAGACGGGGAAATAGACATGCTTAAAGAGTGTAACTCGCCTACTTCTAGAGGCAGCATAGCAATGTGTGATTAAAAACTTTGAAATTTTAATACATCTATATTTTACCTATATGTGTTAAAAATATAAAAAAGAACCCCTTCATGTCCCAACAATGTTATTGACTCACTTATTATATAATATTTACATAAATTATGGCTAGTCATCCAGTAGAATTACTTAACAGTCATTAAAACTCAGGTTGTACAAGTTCACGGAAAAAGTTTCATGATGAGTGTAAGAGAGAGTTTTTCAGAGGAGAGATCACAACTAACACCAAAGAAATACAGACAATTATAAGAACATACTATGAGCAACTCTACACCAACAAATTTGACAATCTGGAAGAAATGGATGCATTCCTAGAGACATATAAACTACCACAACTGAACCAGGAAGAAATAGAAAGCCTGAACAGACCCATAACCTGTAAGGAGATTGAAACAGTCATCAAAAATCTCCAAACAAACAAAAGCCCAGGGCCAGACGGCTTCCCGGGGGAATTCTACCAAATATTTAAAGAAGAACTAATTCCTATTTTCCTGAAACTGTTCCAAAAAATAGAAATGGAAGGAAAACTTCCAAACTCATTTTATGAGGCCAGCATCACCTTGATCCCCAAACAAGACAAGGATCCCATCAAAAAAGAGAATTACAGACCAACATCCTTTATGAACACAGATGTGAAAATTCTCACCAAAATACTGGCCAATAGGATCCAACAGTACATTAAAAGGATTATTCACCACGACCAAGTGGGATTTATTCCAGGGCTGCTAGGTTGGCTCAACATCCACAAATCAATCAATGTGATACAACACATTAATAAAAGAAAGAACAAGAACCAGATGATACTCTCCATAAATGCTGAAAAAGCATTTGACAAAGTACAGCATCCCTTCCTGATCAAAACTCTTCAAAGTATAGGGATAGAGGGCACATACCTCAATATTATCAAAGCCATCTATGAAAAACCCACCGCAAATATCATTCTCAATGGAGAAAAACTGAAAGCTTTTCCGCTAAGGTCAGGAACACGGCAGGGATGTCCGTTATCACCACTGCTATTCAACATAGTACTAGAAGTCCTAGCCTCAGCAATCAGACAACAAAAGGAAATTAAAGGCATCCAAATCGGCAAAGAAGAAGTCAAACTATCACTCTTCGCAGATGATATGATACTGTATGTGGAAAACCCAAAAGACTCCACTCCAAAACTGCTAGAACTTGTACAGGAATTCAAAAGTGTCAGGATATAAAATCAATGCACGGAAATCAGTTGCATTTCTCTACACCAACAACAAGACAGAAGAAAGAGAAATGAAGGAGTCAATCCCATTTACAATTGCACCTAAATCTACAAGATACCTAGGAATAAACCTAACCAAAGAGACTAAGAATCTATACACAGAAAACTATAAAGTACTCATGAAAGAAATTGAGGAAGACACAAAGAAATGGGAAAATGTTCCATGCTCCTGGATTGGAAGAATAAATATTGTGAAAATGTCTATGCTACCTAAAGCAGTCTACACATTTAATGCAATTCCTATCAAAGTACCATCCATTTTTTTCAAAGAAATGGAACAAATAATCCTAAAATTTATATGGAACCAGAAAAGACCTCGAATAGCCAAAGCAATATTGAAAAAGAAAGCCAAAGTTGGTGGCATCACAATTCCGGACTTCAAGCTCTATTACAAAGCTGTCATCATCAAGACAGCATGGTACTGGCACAAAAACAGACACATAGATCAATGGAACAGAATAGAGAGCCCAGAAATAGACCCTCAACTCTATGGTCAACTAATCTTCGACAAAGCAGGAAAGAATGTCCAATGGAAAAAAGACAGCCTCTTCAACAAATGGTGTTGGGAAAATTGGACAGCCACGTGCAGAAAAATGAAATTGGATCATTTCCTTACACCACACACGAAAATAGACTCAAAATGGATGAAGGACTTCCATGTGAGAAAGGAATCCATCAAAATCCTTGAGGAGAACACAGGCAGCAACCTCTTCGACCTTAGCCGCAGCAACATCTCCCTAGGAACATCGCCAAAGGCAAGGGAAGCAAGGGCAAAAATGAACTATTGGGATTTTATCAAGATCAAAAGCTTTTGCACAGCAAAGGAAACAGTTAACAAAACCAAAAGACAACTGACAGAATGGGAGAAGATATTTGCAAATGACATATCAGATAAAGGGCTAGTGTCCAAAATCTATAAAGAACTTAGCAAACTCAACACCCAAAGAACAAATAATCCAATCAAGAAATGGGCAGAGGACATGAACAGACATTTCTGCAAAGAAGACATCCAGATGGCCAACAGACACATGAAAAAGTGCTCCACGTCACTCGGCATCAGGGAAATACAAATCAAAACCACAATGAGATATCACCTCACACCAGTCAGAATGGCTAAAATTAACAAGTCAGGAAATGACAGATGCTGGCGAGGATGCGGAGAAAGGGGAACCCTCCTACACTGTTGGTGGGAATGCAAGCTGGTGCAACCACTCTGGAAAACAGCATGGAGGTTCCTCAAAATGTTGAAAATAGAACTACCCTATGACCCAGCAATTGCACTGCTGGGTATTTACCCTAAAGATACAAACGTAGTGATCCGAAGGGGCACGTGCACCCGAATGTTTATAGCAGCAATGTCTACAATAGGCAAACTATGGAAAGAACCTAGATGTCCATCAACAGACGAATGGATAAAGAAGATGTGGTATATATACACAATGGAATACTATGCAGCCATCAAAAGAAATGAAATCTTGCCATTTGCGACAACGTGGATGGAACTAGAGGGTATTATGCTTAGCAAAATAAGTCAAACGGAGAAAGACAACTATCATATGATCTCCCTGACATGAGGGAGAGGAGATGCAACATGGGGGGTTAAGGGGGTAGGAGAAGAGTAAATGAAAGAAGGTGGGATTGGGAGGGAGACAAACCATAAGTGACTCTTAATCTCACAAAACAAACTGAGGGTTGATGGGGGGAGGGGGGTTGGGAGAGGGGGGGTGGGGTTATGGACATTGGGGAGGGCATGTGCTATGGTGAGTGCTGTGAAGTGTGTAAACCTGGCGATTCACAGACCTGTACCCCTGGGGATAAAAATATATTATATGTTTATTTAAAATAAAATTTAAAAAAAAAAAGAGAGTTTTTCAAACAAGTCGGAACCATCTAATATTTTAATGATGGATTTATTAATATGAAACATTAACATATTATTAATAAATTTTAATAGATATAGTGATATAATAAAATTAAATATAATATATGCCATTGTGTGTCATATATACATAATTTATATAATTATAAATGTAATTATATGATGTAAAAACATATTAGACAAGAAATAAATATTGGCAAAGATGTAGGGAAGATGGAGCCTTTGTGCTTTGTTAGTGAGAATGTAAATTGGTACAGCTACAATGGAAAACAGTATGAAAGTTCCTCAAAAAATTAAAAACAGAGATATCATATGATCCAGGAATTCTCCTATTGGATATTTAACTGGAGGAAATGAAAACACTAACTTGAAAAGATTTCTACACTCCACGTTAATTGCAGCATTATTTACAATAGCCAAGATATAGAAACAACATCAGTGGATGAACAGATAAAGAAGCTGTAGTATATCTATATAATGGAATATTATTTGGCCATAAATAAGAAGGCAATCCTGCCATTTGTGACAATATGGGTGGACCTTGAGGGAACTATGCTAAAAGAAATAAGCCAGACAGAGAAAGACAAATACCTGATGGTATCACTTACATGTGGAATCTTAAAAAAAATCCCTAAAATTGAAAAACAAAAAGCTGAACTCACATATACAGAGAACAGATTGCTGGTTGTCATGTTAGAGGCAGAGGGTAGGTGAAATGGGGGAAGGTGGTCAAAGGTACAAACTTCAGGTTATAAAATACCTAAGTCATGGGGATATAACATACAGCATAGTGACTACTAGAGTCAACAATAATGCATTGTATATTTGAAAGTGGTAAGACAGTAGATCTCAAAAGTGCTCATCACACACAAAAAAGTACAACTATGCAAGGTGTTGAATGTTCACTGACTTACTGTGATGATCATTTCACAGTATACATACCTGTCATTGTGCTGTATACCTGAAACTGACATGTTATATGTCAATCATATCTAAATACAAAGGCAAAAAATAAAAACATAACTAATTTATTATTTTTTTTGTATTTATTTATTTATTTATGAAGAGAGAGGTGGGGGGAGAGAGAGAATCTTAAGCACGCTCCAGGCCCAGCATGGAGTTCAACACAGGGCCCCATCTCACAACCCTGAGATCATGACCTGAGCTGAAATCAGGAGCTGGATGCCTAACCAACTGAGCCACCCAGGCATTCCAAAATTTAAGTACATTAATATGGACAGAAAGGAGGACTTTATTGACCAAAAATTATAATCTTTAACCCCGATTTTTATGTTTTTATATTACGTTTACATTACATTTCACATATTTATATTACATTTTTCTGTGTTTTCAAAGAAGTCTACATTGATCCTGTATTACTTTTTAGGTCAGAAAGAAATAAATATTATATACAAAATTTTATAACCATGCTTAGAACTAGGCTCTAAAATGAATGTAAAGTCAATGGGTATAAATTTATTTTTAAATGGGTTGAGCTAGTCTTCTTGTTAGTTAAATGCATTCTGCTGTGAGAAGACTGTCTATCTTCTAGAGTCTAGAAAACCACAGTTTTGTGTACCTCTAAAGTTGGCTCTTGTGCATGTTAATACAACTTTCTTGCATGTTCCATGGAGGAGAGAGACAGTGGTGTTTTAAACATAGGCCTTGGAATCTGGAAACTTGAGTTCTAAATTTGAATTATTTTCATCTTCTGTTGTGTCTCCACTGTCTCCCCAATCTTTGGGAATTTTGTTTTCCTATATGTAAAAGGACATCTTCCATGATTAAATCTGAGGCATTCTGGGAAAATAACATGTTGGGCCACACTATGCCCTCTGCAAAGGGTGCAACTGAAATGCTTTCCTTTCATTTGAACACATATTACCTCTGTCATCACTACAACCTCCTGAAAGGCAGATAAGCAACAGATGTTACTGTTACAAACAATCATCAGATGAAGCAGTGGAATAAACAGGCACAGTGGGATGAGGATAAGTTGATTTGCAGACCGTGTGGGAGGAGAAGCTTTCAGAGCCAAGGATGAACACAGGGTTACAGTATCAGGTAAAAATGTACTTGCTCAACATTCCAGAGAGGGAACTCCTCCGCTGCCTGACTTCTCGAGGCAATTCAAGGCCAGCTTCTAGGGTGGAATGAGAAGCACAGTTCACATGACTACTTTATTAAGGTAGAAATGACATGCTACAGGGAGAAAAAAACAGGAAGAGACCCCTATTAACACCTTCTCATCCTCCTGATAGATTTCTAGGCTTTCCCGCTTGAAAAAGGGCTTACCATCAGCATGATTCAGGGGCCTGGTGAGTTCTTTATCCTCAGAAAGTCTAGCTTAACTCCAAGTGGACTGGGACGGAAGGAGAGGAGATTCTTTCCAATTTTTTTTTTTTTTTTAAATCAAAGTGTTGACAAAAACCACACAGACTAGAGAAAAGACAAAGAAATGTAAAAATGGGGGCGCTTGGGTGGCTCAGTGGGTTAAAGCCTCTGCCTTTGGCTCAGGTCATAATCTCAGGGTCCTGGGATCTAGCCCGGCATTGGGCTCCCTGCTCGGCGGGGAGCCTGCTTCCCCCTCTCTCTCTGCCTGCCTCTCTGCCTAGTTCTGATCTCTGTCTGTCAAATAAATAAATAAAATCTTAAAAAAATAAAAAAGGAAATGTAAAAATGAATACAATGTACTCCTGAAAAAAAGGTCAAGACTGTGCCCTCTCTCTTCCTTTCTCTCTCTTTATGCCAATTTGGATGGGAAAATATGTACACTTTCTGAGGGTTTTTTTAAATTTTTGTAAAAAAGCCTGGAATTTTACCTAGGTAGCTTCAGGATTTGGGCACTAGGCAAGCATTATGATTCCGGTTACATACTAATCATACCAATTTTCACTCTTGTGTTGAAAAGATATGAAATGATGTTTGAAGTTTGATTAAAAAAATCAGGAGAGTCATTCTGAAAACTGAGTTTACCAGTGAAAGGGACCAAATGATAGTCATTTCTTTAAAATTGTGACTGAACTTCCCTTTTCACAGAAATTCCAATGGAAAAAGTCTTCTAGTGTTGCAATTCCATTTCTCAGAGCAAAAGACACTGATGATCTCTTTTAGATTCCCTCACAGAGGTGGTTGAACCTCAGCCAGAGCTCAGCGGGGCATTGTGAGCAATTCTCTTACTACCAAGTCATTTGGGGGAAAAGGTGGCTCATGCATTGACTCTGAACTCAGTTCTTGTGCACGGTGCTCCAAGCCCAGAGTTTTATGATGACTCAAACATTAGCTCTCTGGTCCTGCTCAAGGCCCCTGTCTGAAGCTCTGTGCAGCCCAGCAAGATCCCACAGGGCAGTTTAACACCACCCTCCATCATCTCTTTCTGACTCCAGTAAAAGTTTAATAGTGTCTAAAATACCGAGATATGTTTCAGCTGGTAAAACTGAAAGCCAACAGCATTTTTGTTTTAAAGCCGATCACTTGATGAAAACCCACGCTTTCACATGTCTTTTCTTGTCTTTCTACTATGATCTACGACTCACAATGTTTCCTAGACTAATATTTTAGGCTTGACTTAAAGTGTTGGAATATGAGCTCTCGTTTTCATTCACTATACATTAAACTAATCCTTAATAAAAGAAACCAGAGCTCCATAGGGAAATGGTTGATTCCAAGACTGAGACCAAAAAAAAAAAAAAAAAGTTCAAGATAAATCTGGAATATTCTGTGGTACCAGAAAATAAGGAGGCACTCCAAAATGATGGGAATATGTCAAAATGATACAGGACTCAATTTGAAGGAAATCCCAATGGCCAAACATGGGACAATTCATGCAAAAAAATAAATGGACCGTATATTCAGCAGTGGCTAGGACTGAGTTATCTTCACTGCACTATGAGATAGGCAAGGCATCAGGCCAGGGTCCAGGCTCTAACATAGCTCCTTGTTTGGTGGTGGCCTGAATCAGACCTGAGTGTTCCCTGAATTCCCTGATTGGGTGAGGCCTCTGGTTCTGCTCTGTAGACAAGGGAGGCCACGGGTTGTGCTCTCTGTTCACTGAATGTACATTCCACTACACTACATTCCACTGAATGTAGAGCTGTTGACTGGGCTATGCAGCTTCCCATGGATTGGTTAAGTTCCCTGGCTGGACAGGTCGAAGGCTGTATTCAGTAGTAAATGGGTCTACAAATTAGAATTCCTGCTCAGGTGCAGTGGGAGAAGCAGCTCTAAAACCAGTAAAGCTCCTGTTTCTTGTCTTAACTCAATCCAAGCTACAATGCAAGTTCCCTGTCCAAACAGGGCCATTGGTTTTGCTCTGCAAACTTTTGGCTCTTTGTACCCTTCTTTTGGCTCAAGCACCACTGAGCTCACAGCTTCAGACGTTTACACCAGCCCTTCTGGTTAGATGGGGCTGAAGACTTTACAGCAGGTGGGGCTGCATCTCAGCCCCCTTGTCAAGGTTGGAGGAGGTGCTCCAGGCTACTCGCAATTTCCCAGATAGACTTTCCCATTGGGGAGTGGTCAGGAGCCACCCTCAGCCTTGGCAATGAATTAGTCTCCTGCCAGTGGGAAAGAAGGCTTTCTCTGGCTATGATCAAAAAAATACTTATCAGAGATCACAGATATGCAGCGCCTATTGCCAAACATCTAGACACAGTTGTTTCATGTATTTTGTCCATTGTTTCAGCTGTTTGTGGTGGAAGGGTAGATCTGAGTTCTATTCCCCCATTAAAGGCTATATATTAAGGTCTACTATTTTTCTTCTGATTTGCTAAATTATGGTTTACAAAGTCACTATTTCCTAATGTGTTTTTCTCCAGACTGACTTCTGTGTTCTACAGGCTGCAGAGGGCTTTCTGCTTTCCTTTTATGATTCAATTCCTTACAGCAGGACCTGAACAAGAACTGAGACCATATCAAGCTCATGAACTAAATAATGAATAAAACATTGAAGTGTTATCAAGGTCAAAGTGACATTTAATAAGCATAAAGATGAGCTGCATCTTGATGGCGCCTAAACCAAACTCTTTTCCAAGAAGGGAATGCTTTCCAGTCATCATGCAGAATTTTCTGAGTACTTACTAGGCACTTGGAGGGAAAGTTAATTAGATAAGAAAAGGTTCTGGGCTATTTTTGGCTGCTAAGACTTCTAACATCAATAAAGTCATATCTAAAGATAACAATAGCCAAACTGAATAAACAACATACAAACATTCTATATCAGAAAAGGGAAAACAATATATATTATGTAGAGGCAATTATGATGTTAAGTGTATTTATTTCAATCTGTACTTGAAAACCTTTTGGGAATCCCCCATGTTTTCAAGATGATTGGGATATAAACCAAAAAGTATCTGGTTGAATTCTATTTTCTCAGACACTTCCTTTTTTTTTCTTCCAACTTTATTGAGATATCACTGACATATATGTAAGATTAAGGTGTACAATGTGATGATCTGATACATGTATATATTACAAAATGATAACCCAATAGGTTAGTTAAACCTCCATTCCCTCCCATAATTACTGTTCAGTGTGTGTGTGTGGTGATATTTAAGGTCTGTTCTCTCTACAACTTTCAAATATATAGTGCAGTATTGTTAATGGCAGACACCACTCTGTGCATTTAGAGACCCAAAACTTATTTTATGGCTAGGAGTTTGTAACCTTTGACTCATAAGTCCCCACTTCCTCCACCCTGCCCCAACACATGGTGATTGCCATTTCATTCTATGCTTCTATTATTTCAGCTTTTTTAGATTCCACATATAAGTGAAAATGTACAGTTTTTGTCTTTCTCTGTCTGACTTATTTCACTTAGCATAATTCCCTCAAGGTCCATCCATGTTGTCACAAATGGCAAGATTTCCTTCTTTTTATGGCTGAATAATATTCCATTGTATATACATACCACAACTTTTTTATCCATTCATCCACTGATACACACTTACGTTGTTTCCATTTCTTGACTATTGTGAACAATGTTGCAATGAACACGGAAATACAGATATCTCTTTGAAATAGTGTTTTTGTTTCTTTGCAGTATATACCCAAAAGTGGGATTGGTGGATTATCTGGTAGTTCTATTTCTGATTTTTCGAAGAAACTCCATCCTGGGAAACCATAGTGGCTGCACCAATTCATATTGCTGCCATTGGTGCACAGGAATTCCCTTTCCTCCATGTCCTCGCCAACACTTATTTCTGATCTATTTGGTAACAGCCATTCTAACAGGCATGAGGTGATATCTCACTGTGGTTTGATTTGCATTTCCCTGATGATTAGTGATGTTGAGCCTCTCTTTCATGTACCTATAGACCATTTATACCTTCTTTGAGAAAATGCCTAGATTCTTCTCTTGACTGGCTGCTATTCCATTCCTCTCCTGCTCTTCCTCGCCTCCTGATGGGCACTTACACAATTTTTATGACCCAACTCTTCTGGGAAGCTTCTCCTGTTTCACCCAAAATACAGTTTCTTACTTCCTCCTCTGTACTTACATACCAGTTAGCACCTTTGTCTATCATATATTATATTTTGATTATTTCTAAACCTGTATCACCATTAGTCCATGAAGGCTGGAAAATTCTCCAATCTCTATTTCATGTTTGATTAAAATATTGTGGTTGACACATTTCAGTCAGATAATAAAAATTTGCTGGAAAAATAAATGAATTGGGGTGCCTGAGTGACTCAGTGGGTTAAGACTCTGCCTTTGGCTCAGGTCATGATCTCAGGGTCCTGGGATCGAGTCCCACATGGGGCCCTCTGCTCAGCAAGGAGCCTACTTCCTCCTCTCTCTCTGCCTGCCTTTCTGCCTATTTGTGATCTCTCTCTCTGTCAAATAAATAAATAAAATCTTGAAAAAAAAAAACGAATCAGTGAGTGAAGGGATTAACATAAAACAACTTAATGAAGACACATGGAATTTCATTCTTAGAATAAAACTAGAAGGAATTTGCTAACCAGGAGTTTGTACTAAACAGAACAGAATCGGGTCTTCTCCTGGCAAGCCTGCATAGTTTTGGGAAGATGTTTATGAAAAACAACAAAATGTGTAAAGAAAGGATAGGTAGGAGTCAGCCAGGGGAGGGAGCATTTCCATGTGTCTTGACCTAATGGGGAATTTAATTATTGCTTATTGAAGGTAGCTTCTTTTTAAGAAGCAATTCTGTCAAAGAAATCTTTGTGGAAAACACAGAATTTAAGGAACTTCTCCCATACCATTATAGGAGCAAAAGGTTAGGCAGACCATTGCATGTAGGCAAATTATGAAAGAAATACAGTAAAGCAATTGCTTTGATATTATGATATATTTTTGCTGGGGTGTCTGGGTGGCTCAGTCATTAAGCCTCTGCCTTTGGTTCAGGTTACATCCCAGGATCCTGAGAATGAACCCTGCATGGGGCTCCCTGCTCAGCGGGAAGCCTGCTTCTTCCTCTCCCACTCCCCCTGCTTGTGTTCCCTCTCTCACTGTCTCTCTCTCTCTGTCAAATTAATAAATAAATCACCTAAAAAAAGAAATTATGATATATTGGGACACCAAATATATGTGACATAATTCAATAGAAGACATTCATGCATTTTTAAATATTGGTTTTAAAAAACAATGTTTTCTTATTCTATTCATATCCTTAGTTATTTCTTCTGTAAGCTGCCCACAGCTCAAAGGATAACATTGTTATGCAGAAGAGTAATAAAGGACATTCTCAAGAAACTTAGAAAACCTCAAGTTTCAATAAAAATCTCTATCCATCTATCTACCCTAACATCCCTCTGAGGACCCAGTAGGCCAAACAAAAGGCATGGCTGTAGGCAAATAGAAAATTAGTATGCGTAAAACAAATATTTATAATCAAATTCATTGAAAAAAATCCATAATTTTTCAGAAGGAAAGAGAAATTATTGAACAAATAGATCTTAACCTTTATCAAATGGAGTAACTTGGGCATGTAACAATATTCTGCTCAACTGAAGAAGAGATCCAGGCTCCAAACCATTTCTGTGCTTTTTAAAATATAAAAAAGGAAAACAATAATTATTAAATTATTATATATTAACAGTTAATCTGATGAATACAAAGGACAAGCCCTAAATTCTATAACGCTTTTTCAGAAACCATTTACGTCACAGCTTTCCACTGAATTTATATTTTTACTCTGTTTCAACTCTAAGTACTCTTTCATATTGAGTCTAAATAGAAATACAGGGTTTTATAAAATATTATTAATTTTTAAATATAATAGAAACAATACAGACTCATTTTGATGACATCAATACTGTGACTAATATGTCCAGTTTTTAAAGTGTTTTTTAATGTTCACAGATAAGATGAAACTCAGTATGGTCAACTTACATATAAGGTTGTATGTATGACAAGCTTATATATATATGGTATGATAAATATCTGTATGACACATTTCTACCTCTAATTGTAGAAATGAAGCAGAGAATCACACAATTTTGCATTGAAAGGACTAGGGAAATGTGCTGTTCCTTTATCATAGATTGCCACACATCATATATTGTGACACTATATCTTATCTGAATTAGGTACAACTTTCGCCTAGAAAGAAGCAATGTTTTTGACCTGAATGACATTATTCATTGAATGTGACAGAAATTATATATTTTTCTTTTCTTAAGATTTATTTATTTATTGGGATACCTGGGTGGCTTAGTCGGTTAAGCATCTGCCTTTAGCTCAGGTCATGATCTCAGCGTCCTGCGATGAAGTCCCACATCAGGCTCCACGCTCAGCAGGGAGTCTGCTTCTCCCTCCCCCTCTGCCCCTCCCCCTCCTGTTTTCTCTCTCTTAAATAAACAAATGATTTTTAAAATATTTTATTTATTTATTTGAGAGGTGGGAGGGACAGAGGAAATAAATCTTTTTTATTTTTTTTAAGATTTATTTATTTGAGGAGGGTTAGGGGCAAAGGGAAATAATCTTTCAAGCAGACACCCCACTGAGCATGGATCCCAAAGTGGGGCTCGATCCCACAGCCCATGAGATCATGACCTGAGCCCAAACCAAGAGTCAGGCACCTAACTGATGGAGCTAACCTGGTACCCCAGTGACAGGAGTTATCTTGTGTTGAGTTTCTCGGTCATAGAATAGCAGAGAAAGCAGATATGAAGAAAAGAAAGAATTACGGCAAGGAAGGTCATCTGAAACTTGTCACATGACTCTAGGAACTTAATTAGATTAGACAGCAAGCTAAAATTTAGGGTCACTATCCATTCTAAGACCAAGACATTCAACTCTAACTGCTTGTAGTCAAAATACAACTCAGTAGTCAGGGCTGAAATTGGTGAAATGCAGGAGGTAGCATCCAAATACCAAAATCAGACTGAATAATTCTCTCTTTGTGCTGATTTTAAATCTTTAAAAAATGTTTTTTAAAAGACTTTATGTATTTATCTTATAAAGAGAGCACGCACGTACCCATGACCAGGAGGAGGGAGAGGGGGAGAGAATTTAGAGCAGACTCTGCACCCAGTGAGGAGCCTGATAACTAGCTCAATTCCATGACCCTGAGATCATGACCCAAGCCAAAATCAAGAGTTTAACTGACCGAGCCACCCAGGCACCCCACGACTTAAAAATATTTCTTTGAAAGGACCTGACATAGAATAGATATTTAACATATGTTGGCTTACCTTCTGTGAAATAGGAAATATAAGAGTAACAGGGCTGCTAGCCAGCTTTTGGTTAACTCTTGAACAAATCATTTAACCCCTTTGATCTTCAGTTTCTTTATGTAAAATTCATGCAATGAGAGCCTTTTAATGCTAAGACAGCTACGATACAAAGCATTACAATTTCTACATACTGAGGACTAGCAATATAGTACAATTCTCAAGTGTGATTGAAAGATATCTCAACAGGCTCTTATTTTGTCCTAAGAGTATTCAACTTGACAGGCATTAGGAATTGTATTATGGGAGTTTCCATGACGAGTAAGACACAGCGTCTCCTCTTAGGAAGAGATGTCTTCTTGAGCATAATGCCACTGTCATTAGTCACATCTTTTATCCCAGGTCCTGAGTGACATTACTTCACTTCCTTCCATGTTGACAACACAATAGTTAAGTTACTAGCATGGTAAAGAAGCTATTCAGAAAAGCCAAAGAAGAGGATTATGGTCACACCTTACACAAACAGTCAGTAACAGAATCACGAGCACAGAACCTGAGTGCCTCACCCCTGGAACACTGTGTCTTTTCTCAGGCCCTGCTTTATTTCAAGGACAAAAGGGTAAGTACTAAGCAGCTCCTCCAACAAAATGCTCAAGAGTCCCTGAGGAAGGAAGGAAGGAAGGAAGGAAGGAAGAAAGAAAGAGGGAGGGAAGGAGGGAGGGAGGGGAAGGAAGGGAGGGAGGAAGGAAGGAAGGAAGGAAGGAAGGAAGAAAAGAAGGAAAGAAGGAAGGAAGAAAGGAAGAAAGAAAGAAATCTTTTTTTTTTTTTTTTTAAGGGGCATCTGAATTGGAACTGTAACATGAGTAAGGTGATGCCAAAATAGTCCCATGTCAAAAGAGCTTGGTCAGAGCAGCTCTACACTGTTAAATGTCCCCATCATGGGTTAGGGAAGAAAACAAGAGCCACTAGATGGGGACAGATAGTTTCTGAGGGAACTGGGTTGGATGATAAACAAGAAGCCTGGGACATGAGTCGAAACCTAAATGTAGTGATTGGTCCCCCACTTCTGAGTCTGGCAGGGAAATGGTTCTAAAGTATACTCTGAGCCACTTAGTGAAAGAGCTATTGCTGTGTGATAGTTGCTGGTTAGTCAGAACTGTACCTCTTTGCCTTTGTCAGTGTTTTCACTCTGCTTAGAATATAACCCCTCTTTACTTTTGCATTAGCTCTCCAGTCAGTACAAACTACACTGGATCCATGAGGCTTTCCCAGCGTAGGCTTCCTCTGTCTGGGTCTTTCTTATCTATGTGTTTGCACTCTTTAATAAAGTTTTTTTTTTAATGACTTTAGGTTTTCAGAAAAATTGCATCGATATTACCGAGAATACCTCTATGTCTCTCACTCAGTGTCAGTGACGATTAACTCTTAAATCGCGACGGCACATTTGTTCAAACCGAGAAATTAACAAAGATATATATATATCTTTTATATATATATATATATATATATATATATATATATAATACTATTAACTGAATTCTAGACTTAATTCAGATTTCGCTTTTTTTTCCACTAACATCCTTTTCTGTTTCAGGATCCAACCCAGGATACTACGTTGCACTTAGTAACCACACTTTTTAAATCTTAATGTTATTATTTGTGACCCATATATCACTTTTTTACCTTGCTTGTGAATAATCTGTAGACACCTAATCATCTACTGGGCTACCATTACCTCGAAGGCAGGATTCATGACAGGCTGATTCTTTTGGTTAAACTGAAATGACCTGAACTGATTATATACTCAGTAAATATTTTAAAGTTGTTATATATGAAATGAATTTTAGAGGAAACTTACCATTTCTTTACATTCTATTGGATTTTCTTCTCCCTCATTTCCTTGTTGCGCTTCAGTGCACTAACTTCTGAATATTTGCAGGCCCAGCTTTCAGACTTTAGGCTAT